>NW_024582631.1:87887-102383 GCF_018398535.1 Haplochromis burtoni
GACTGCCATCTTCCCCGGTAGGGCACAAGCATCGAAGGCGTTTGGAAAGGGAGGGGGGGGGATCAGTGTGTGCATATCAGTGTATGTGTGTGTGTGTGTGTCCAGAGTTCAGCTGAGACAGTGTCCTTCGCCCCGCCAGGCTAAGAAAACAGTCTTCCAGCCAACCCAGGTGGCCTTGTATGGAATGGGGGGAACAGACTAAACACAGTCGTTATCAGGGAGTTTTGTTCAGCTCCAGCCATAAGGCCGCAGCTGGCGCCGAAGGGGTCTCCGCTTGAAGTGATGATGGTTTTTACATATATTGCCAATAGCTAATTATGCTTAATACTGATCGAATATAATCAGGTATATTAAATAAGTATGTTTAAGTTTAACACATATAATGACTAATAAATTGTCTGTCTATATATCAAAAGACCCCTCTGAGTGAAAAAAAAAATCAGGGAACAGTTAACCCTGCCTGGGCTAGGGTTACTGGGCCCCCACCTGTTCTAGCAGGAAGGGGTCATCCCTGACTGCAAACCAGTGCACAAAGCAAGACACATAAGCAAGTTTGATGAGGAAGAACTGGTCTGGCCGGCACAGAGTCCTCAACTCAACCTGATCAATGACCAACCTCACAAATGTCCTTTTAAAAGAATGACCAAAACAACCCAAATTATCTGTGTATCTGAGCCTCAGTCTCAGTCTAACTTTGCTTTTTTTTTTGTGGGAATGGAGTCTCTGCCTTTGATTCTGACAAGTAACTGCAGCTAAAAAGTTAACACTGTCACTTCATTTGATCATAACAAGTGTAGAAAAGCTCAGACTGCAGCGTAGAAGTTGCTGAAAGGGAGGAAAGCTACAATAAGCTGGAAGTGAGTCAAACATTGATTGTTAACAATATTGTATGCGATTGTTCAGGACCACTGAGTCACAGGGTTAAAGTCTACTCATTGTGAAAGAATTTCTGCAAGAATACAAAACTTTGTACAGAAGTTTACATACACTCATCATGGGCATGAATTTGATGGTATTTCTGAGCTTTAATGGTTTCTTTGGATTCTTGTTGTTCCAGGGTGGAATGATCCAAATTAGCTGGCTTATTCACATAGACTGTAATGCTTCTAATGTACAAAGAAATTATGTCATTCAGTTGTGTTGTGCATATGCATATTTTATATTATAGTTACACTGTGTACTGTGTGTGTTAGTGGAAAATGATTCTATGTTTCTTTACCTTCTTTTAAAATGTACAAAGATGCCTTTTCTCTGCCCTTTGTCTATGGTTAGATTAGTTTAGAATTATCCTTTTAGACTTTCCCAGCAAAGACATATTGTTTTGGGACATATTGTTTTAGATTGTTTTATCTCTCACAGCTTTCTCACAGCTCTCTGCTGACGAGACTAGCGCCACATATGGAGTTGTTTATTTTATCTGTTTATTATTTTCTTATCCTGTTCTCACTGTCTTTTCTATAAAAAGTGCCAAGCCTCTGTTCACGACGTGAGTTGTTCTCAGCAGCTCACCCGTGTACACGTTTAGCAAAGAAAGTAACTTTGTCTCATTGTGTCTTTATTTCTCCTGGGTTTTTTACAGAGTTTTCCCCCAACATGTTCATTTGGGCAATGGAGTCCAGCACTCCTTCAAAGGCAGATATAGGTAAACAGCACTAAAAAGCTTTACTATTCAAAAGGTGATTAGTGCCAATTTCTGAATATTTATTTTTTAATTTCACAATATGACAAAATAAAGGATGCTTAATACTTTTTAACATGATATTCTTAATAACAAAATTGAAAAAAAATTTGGATTTTGTTATTATTTTCCTTGAGTATTTCTTCTTCAGTCACCTTTCTCACTCACTATGTGTTAACAGACCTCTCTGGACAGAATCATACTTGTTATTATTCTCCGTCTCTCTTCCACAGCATGTCTTTATCCTGTCTTCCTCCTCTCACCCCAACCGGTCGCAGCAGATGGCCCCGCCCCTCCCTGAGCCTGGTTCTGCTGGAGGTTTCTTCCTGTTAAAAGGGAGTTTTTCCTTCCCACTGTCGCCAAAGTGCTTGCTCATAGGGGGTCATATGATTGTTGGGTTTTTCTCTGTATGTATTATTGTAGGGTCTACCTTACAATATAAAGTGCCTTGAGGCAACGGTTGTTGTGATTTGGGCTGTATCAACAAAACTGAATTGAATTGAAGAAAATGGTATTTGCATTGAGCAAACATGACAAGTCATGCCACAAAAATAATCAGTACATTGTCTCTTCAAAATACAACAAATACTAGAGTGTCCAGAAGGTCAACATTTTTTTTTTAAAAAATGTGTCAGGAAGTGCTGTGTGGCAGGAAGGAGTTGGACCCAAAATGCAGGCTCTCAGACTCAAGGGGTGAACTCAAAATCACAGCTTTATTGGCTGGCAAGGAAGACGCATTTTAAAAAAAAAAAAAAAAAAACTACACTGGGAAATCTAAGTTCAAGGAAACACAGGGACAGAGTAACACACCGCAATGAGGGACGATGTAACATTGACACAGAGACACACAGGGCTTAAATACACTGGGGAATAACGAGGGAATGAGACACAGAAGAAGAGCAGAGCTGGGGGAAATCAGAACTGATGAGAGAAGGAAACGAAGTAGGGCCGTATTCAGGGTCTGCAGCCTTAAAGGCCACATTTTAAGGCCGATTACGTCACAGTGGCGCGCCGAAGGCTGTCCCAATTCAAAGGCTGCTCGAAATGCGGCCCTCAAATGCGTCCTTCATTTCCCTGAATTTTAAGGCTGTGGCAGTGTAGACTTCGTGGCCCAACATATCCCACAATTCATAGCGTGGCAGTCGGTGTGGATAATTTTGCCGCAGACGGCAGAAGCGGAGCGGCCGAAGAGTAAACTGTGAAAAGTAAGTACGGAATATTATGTCACTTATTTATGTGCAAATGTTTAATAATGAGGAACATTAAAACATTACTGTTGGCCACATGTCGCCATTAGTGATGTTTGTACTTTCAGCGTTAACTTGCTTTTAAAGCCTCTACTTCAAAATATATATATAGTCGACCTTAATCTTACAGAGAATGTGATGATTTTGTGGATAATTAAAGTCAGTCATATAGCCACAAACACAACAAGCTGAAAGTCAGTGATGCTGCTCGGTTTGCAGTCCTGAATATCACGACACAAGCAGGATTCACTGCACTGTTAATGTTCGCTATGTTATATTGCTGCCTCTGTTCGGTGGTGTCGAGCCAAACGGACTTTAACGTGTATTTGAACGAGCTGACGGTTCACTCGTTAAGCTGAAAGAAAGATGCTTTAATCACAGCAGTCACACATGTGTCCACTGTACCATCTGGGAACTCTTCTTGTTTTGTAATAACACAATCCTCCTTCTTTTGTGCTGTTTTGTAGCAGTGTCTACACCTGAGACTGTCACCCGTCTGTCTGTCCTGCACTCTCTCTCTGTTTCTTTCTCTCTGATTGTGGAATAAAAGTATGAACATGTATTTATAAGTTACACTTGTGTTTGAATCCTGCAGCTTATCACACATTTGATTCCCATGTGTGACAACTGCAAGTGTCCAGAGTGAGGACAGACTGAAAGACCCAATGCTGCACATCATCTGTGAGGCTTTGCAGCCCTGATGATCCACCAGGACAAACTCAGCAGTGTGTGAGGAAGTGAAAATATGTTCTCCTTCATTTCTGTCAACCACACGTTTCCAGCTATCATGGTTGCTAGGCAACCTGGGCAGCGCGACGGAGGCTAGACCGTCCCATTTCACAAGCCTCGCACTTCCGGCCTTAGCGGTCTTTGAGTACGCAGCCCTTGAGGACCGTTGAGGCTGTGTACTTTAAGGCTGCAGACCCTGAATTGGGATACAGCCTAGGATACACTCACATGAGACACAGACCTTCAAAGTAAAACAGGAAGTATAACACTGAGGCGTGAACTTGACATGGTGGAGACAGAACAACTAAGAAACAGAGACATAACCATAAGGCAGAGGACTCTAAGAACCAAAAGACTAGAGATGATAAATAATACACAGAGTGAAATCCTGGAACACAAGAAACTGACTCAAGGGAGCAACAAAATACCAACCATGAGAACATAATTCACAATACAGAGAGACAAAAAACACAGGAAAATCAAAACATGCCAAGACACAGACCAAGAAACACGGACTTTACACAGAACAGAGGGGGCACAGAGAAACATGAGGGGCAAGGGATCAAAATTAGAAACGATAGAATAAATCACACGAGAACTCGACAAAATACTAAGAAAACTCACAAAGAACTAAAAACGCTGGGTCAGGAGACCCAGGACCCTGACAAAATGTTATTATTTGAAATGGAGTCACTTGGGTCTCACAAATTAAAAATATACATATATTCTATTTTGACAGGACAACCTACTGATATTTGTTTTAGCAGTACAGCGTAGTTCAAAAGAGCATTTTTTGAAGAAAATATCTTGTG
This sequence comes from Haplochromis burtoni, assembly GCF_018398535.1. Lineage (NCBI taxonomy): Eukaryota > Metazoa > Chordata > Actinopteri > Cichliformes > Cichlidae > Haplochromis > Haplochromis burtoni. The sequence continues at coordinate 92,354 of NW_024582631.1, forward strand.
TAGTATTTAATATTTGAAGTTAAAATTTCACAGTAGTCGTTATACGTGCCCAAACTTTGTACCATAACATTTTTATGAAAATCATGGATGGTTGAGCAGAAGTCCTGTGTTGATTTTAAACAGAATGACCCATGAGCTGGGTTTGACTTTACTAACTTTTTGAAGTTACTTTTTAACAAGCAGGTAGTAGTTTGTGTAGTACAAGAAAAACTACCCATTAGCTTAAGAAATTCCTGAGCTGTCCTTAAAGTAACACCAAAGCTGGGTCCGCTCCCTAGACCTCAAAGAAAGGCTGCAGCTTGGCAGAAATCCCACAGAAGGAAACAGAGGGAGTCAGGACAAAGACAAGCTATGAAAGAGAGAAAGCAAGAGAAGTGCAGTTTGGTGTATAAACACATGGAGAGTGAAAATAAAATGAAGATAAAATGCTCAGTGTATCATGGTAAGCCACCAACAACCCAGTTGCAGCATACCTAAGGGATGGTTTAGGGGCATCTGATACAGCCCCAACGGGAAAGTATTGACAAGTAATGTTAAAAATAGAGATAGTGTCTGAATTTAAATAGTGTTATGAATTAAAGAAAAAAAGAATGCTTGGACACTGCTATCATAATGGACAAGTTTTTGACAGGGCTCCCACAACTATGTCTCCAAACTAACTTCCTTCCAAGCCAAAGACTAGAAAATACGATGAAGCATATCTTGCCTTTGGCCTCACCTGCACAAGTGCCAAGGTAGGTCTCCCCGGCAGAATTAGTTTCCAAGCGTCGGGAGCAGGCGCTGGGCTCTCCAAATCACGGACAAACAGAATCCAACATTCTGGATTTTTAGTTCACAAAAACTTCTTATAATGACTTACTATCCCTGACATTTTGACACTTTATACAGTAAAGTTACAGTGGAACACAAATAATGACAGGCTGATCCTGCCACAATTTGTTCCCCCTGTCCAAATCATGGACAAGATTTTCTTGTAAAATAAAGGGGGGGCCTAGCAAAAGAAAGTTTGGGAACCACTGACGTAACCGCAGTAATCAGTCTGAAGGAGTCCTGACAGTATCTTTCACAGATTTCTTTCTGCTGCTGATGGATTTGCCTCTAAACGTCAAACAGGCTTTGTTTGACGTTTTGTTTGACGTCTGTACAGTGTGCAATGTGCAGACAAGTCTGTCATTCTTTACAAAAGCAGGCTCTGAGAACACAAATTAGTTGTTGTTGGTGATGTTCCTGTGTGTGTCAATCTGTCTGTTCTTAGTGTATTTTAGAGTAAAAGTGTCAGATTATTGCACAATAGTGTTTGGACTTGAATTCAAACAATGTCTCCTTGATTTCACACAAACTGCAGACTGAGATTACTCTGTCATGTCTAATATGTTTGTGATCAGTAATGATATACTATTAGATGTTATGATATCCCTAATCCAAGAAATAATGATTAGGAAAAAGTGAAACATGTTTAAAACTAGACACACAGCATTAGGTTTGGGTATTATTAACTGTTTTCCAGTAAGTAGAGTTACGTTTCTGAAAATACTGTTTTAAATTCAACACGTGGAAACTCACAATTCAAAACAGAAGTGTTGTTTGTGTTAAACTGTTTTACCCAGTGTCCTCTGCAGGCCTGAGACTGAAGTGCAGCTGGTTCTCAGAGGGATGACCTGCCAGGCTGTACTTCAGCGTCACACAGCCCTCTGCTGCCTCTGAGCTCTGACACAGAATTACAGTGTTAGAAGTCACGTTAATCACTGTCATCAAATACCTAAACAACAACATGAGAGGCTGCTGCTCCTACCTGTCCAGTGAGCTGGGCATAAATCAGTGACCTCTGACCCTGGAAAAGTGTTGTGATTGGTGGAGAGAGGACAGTGACAGACACTTCCTTTGGTAAATCCCATGTGACTGAGATGTCGACCACAACCGGCTGCAGAGCAAATCGCAGCGACTGCATCACCTGAAAAATAATGAAAACTTTCCAAATATACACAAACAGCTGGAACAGACATTTTACTCACTGCAGGTCTGATCTCAAATATGCATGCTGCTGCTGCTCGATGTTTAACTTGACTTCTTTTGTGTGTGTTGTGTGTGTTTGTTTTTGTGTGTGTGTGTGTGTGTGTGTGTGTATGTATATGTAGTATATATAATATAATATATATAAATTATATATATATATATATATATATAAACATGTTTGAACATACATACATGCACATAAACAGACACATAATCAACCATACATTAAGACATTTATTCCAACATGCAAACTATGGACCAAAATACAGGGGAAAGATCAAGGGTAAGGTAACCAATGAATGCTTTCTCTCTTTCATAGTGTTACGTTCCCCTGAGGGGTCTAGGCGGTGAGGGGGAAGTAACAAAAAGTGTCCAGGTCAGAAAAAGGAGTCAGGGAGGCAAAAGGGTTAAATTAAAGAGTTTTATTAAAGTAGCTCAACTAAAAGAGACGGACAAGCCGCTATCACCATTTAGGAAAACAAACAAAACTCAGGCGTTGGTCGATAAAGTAAAACGTAAGTCAAAAAGAAAGAGCAGCTCACTAGCTGAAAATGACCAAAAACACACACAGCTCACTAGCTGAAAACACAACAACCACTCAGCTCACAAGCTGTAACCACACTACTGGCACTCTGGCCCAGAGCTCACCTTTCCCTGGGCTTAAATCTCCTTAACTACTGACGAGAGTCAGCTGCACAAAAGGGAAAGGTGGCACCTCAGGCAGAAGGGGTAGTGGGACACACACAGGCACCTTCAGGAGGAGGCCCTGCTAGGGCCGTAACACATAGCTTGTCTTTCTCCTGACTCCCTCTGTTTCCGATCCCGGTCCCAGTGTCGCCACCTCCAGCTGATGAAAGGGAGAGATGCTTCCGTTGCAGAGAACTTTTCCAAATCACTTTATGGCGACCTGTCCAATTTGGCCAAAAGACTGTGCTCACTGGTAAATTCGGGCATACGGGTGGGTGAATCCCTCACTTCCACTGAATCTCTGCTTCTCCTTCTGGTCATCCTCCGTCTCAACTAGATCACTAGGTCACTTCAAGCCTCAGCAGATTCAGGAGCTGAGCAGAACCTAATTGATATTAGGTTAGCTAACGAGTTACATCTCCCTTTGATCCTGTTAAATCCTCCCATCCCTGCTACAGCCCTTAATAACCAATTTTTCACTACTATTACCCACCAGACCAAAGCCATCAGTATTATTATCTGAGGCAATAACCAGACCCAGGAGAGGGTTCCTTTACTCTGGGGTGGAGACAAGGAGGCCGCTTCCAGTCCTGCAGCAGCAGGGAAGTTCTCCTGTTCTCCTGACATCAGCAGTTTGTGACGACCCCATGCGTCACTCTGCCCATTCATATGTGGTGTTGATTCGTGCTGTTCAAAAGTGAATTTAAAACATGGGAGGGGCATGGTGCCAATGACCTGCCCCTGTTCACCTGCCAGACAAAAGCCAGTGTCAGCATGGCCCCCCCCAAAGAACCCTCAATGTCTACGTGTATTTAAAATTGAGAGGTGGGCACCGGTACTAGAAGTGAGGCTGAACAAACACACTGCCTTCTTTGAATCGCCATTTCAAAATTAAAACACTTATTCACAACTGCTCCCATTCTCATCCACCCCGACCACTCAAAGTTGTGTACTGTAGAAGTGGAAGCATCAGACTCTGGTGTTGGAGCAGTCCTCTCACAGTACTCAGGTTCTCAAGGCAAACTACAAGCCTGTGCCTTCTTTTCTCGCAGTCTTTCCCCAGATATTATGATGTAGATGACCGTGAGTTGTTGGCTGTAAAATTGGGCCTAGAAGAATGGAGACACTTACAAGGGGGGGCAGAGCATCCTTTTGTGATCTGGATAATCATAAGAACTTAACCTATTTAAGGACAGCCAAGAGACTGAGAGCCCATCAGGCTCGCTGGTCACTATTTTACGCACGTTTTAACGTCTCTGTTTCCTACAATCATATCCCTGCTTCCTCAGGCAAAACTGTAATAATCACCATATTTAACAGTTTTTTTTTTAAGTTAGCCCACCGTATAGCCTTGAAAAAAAAAACTGTCTTCAGTTGCTGAGGCAGCTAAATTGTTAACAGATCATGTTTTCCGACTCCATGGTATTCCGGTGGAGATCATGTCTGATCAAGGCCCTTGGTCTACTTCACAGGTGTGGAGGTCATTTTGTACAGCATTAGGAGGCCGGGTCAGTCTCAGCTCTGGATATCATAGCCAGACCAGCAGCCAAACAGAGCAGATGAAACAGGAGCTGGAGGCTACACTTTGCTGTCTCATGTTCAACAACCCTTCAACCTGGTCATCATATCTCCTCTGAGTGGAGTATGCACACAACTCTCACACTTCATCCATTACTGGTTTCTCTCTTTTGAAATCTCCTTAGGATACCAACCACTTTGTTCCCAGAAACAGAGATAGAACTGGCAGTTCCCTCAGCGCAGCAGCGGCGATGTCAACGTGTCTGGACACGGGCCAGAGAGACATTAGTCTGGAAAGATGAGCGCTAGTGCCGTTAAGCAGACCACGCACTCCCAGGTAGCTACTTGGGCAGAAGGTATGGCTTGCTGCAAAAGATATTTCCCTAAAGTCACTGTTGCATTCACCCATACAAGGTGGGGCTCCATCATTAGCCCCAAGGTAGTTAAACTGAAGCTACCAGCATCATGATGCATAATCAATCATCCAGGTAAGTAAATCCCCAAAAGTTGATTCTGTTCATCTGGATGTAGCGTTTTCAGTGGGAGAAATGTTTTGTCACTCAACTGACTTCTTCAGTCTCAGCTGACTGCAGGTTTCCCCAATCTTATAAACAGAACATTTGCATAATGACTGAAACCAGCCCAGTGAAGGAACAATGGGCTGGGAGGTCAGTTCCTTGATCATTAATATGCAAACACTCATGAACATTGATCAACAACCACTGATCACTGGCCATGAGCACCATTCACAGAGAGTTGGGGAATGGCTGCAATCACAGCATTGTAAGATGGCAAAAGATGTACCCTTAGGCAATGTTCCCTCTGTGCAATCGCGCACTGCTGGCACAGGCTCCTCGCACAGAGAATCTGCGTTGCACACAAAAAAAAAATCTATCCTGAATTGAAATAAAAATAAATACGTTAACAATTCATTCTGTTTTGCAGAATGAGTCAGTAAGTGACCGGTGACTGGCTGCTCCAGCCAATGATGCGATTCACATTCGTATATACGCAGCTAATCAACATCGTTGACAGGCTATGACAACGTTCTTATGTGCCAACACCGGTGTTTTAGCTAGCAAAGCAGCGTGGCTGATGTGCAGGATCTTGGATGTCCGCCGGCCTGGTCGTGGCTGCCAGTCTTGGGTAGACTGGGAAGGGTACTACACCTCCGAGTAAAAAGACTGCATGTGTGAAATAATGTCAAGGAGATCTGTCGAGAAAATTAGTTTAAACTCAGAGAAGAGAACTGATCAAGAGACTTGGTCCAGTTGAAGACGTGCAGACTTTTTAAGCAGTCACTAGAATACATGGCAGGGAAAACAGGTTGAGGTGGATTGAGGAATCTGCTGATGGTGTCAAACAAAAACCTTGATTGGATTTATTACCATTAATCAAAACAGCAGAATAAGATTGTGTCTTTTATGAGTTGGTTAAGTATGTTTAGTAAGACCTTCATATGGTGTCATTATCCTCCTTCATAATTGTGTTTAATGTCTTACTTTTGGTTGCATCCTGTCAGTCCCTGTGATGAACTGAGCGTGACCTCCTCCTTCCTTGGCCATCCCATTGATGAGAGCAGAGCTGGCCCCTTCCCCAATCCCAAAAGAGAAACACCTGCAATAAAACAATTGTCTTTGAGCACACAGAGGACATGTTGGACATCCTAAAAACTGTGTAGATATAACTGTGGTTTTGTGGTTTCACCTGTGAGAACCTGAATTCTTCTTCACCTGATCGATCACTTCTTTGGTGTTCCCCACCTCTCCATCAGTAAAGACAAACAGCTAGAGAGGAGAGTTTACACATAAGGACATATCACCAGACCCACAAACACACAGCTTGTTCTGAGAGCTGAGTTAGTTTTCAGAAATAGTAACTGGGCTGTGTTTTATTAGTGCTTTTCTACTGTGCTTGAGCACTCAAATCTCTTTATGCAACATGTCTCATTCACCTATTCAAATAAAATGGGTGAATACGGGCCCTTTTTTCTATGGGTTTCTATAAAGCAGTAACATGCACATACTCACTCTACATCATGCACATTGGGATCAAGAACACATTGCCATGCAGCCAGGAATTGAACCACCAATGTTCTTATGAGCAGATTATCTGCTGCACAACCTGACAGACAGGTTGTGCAGCTTTCCTAGTGTCCCACTGTATGTGTTACCTGTCTGGGCTGATTGGGAATGCAGGGCTGGCTGTAAATATGTTTGATGGGCTCCAGGATCTCTGTTCCTCCAAGATCAGCCTCCATCTGCTCAACTTTCTTCAGAGCCTCCTCCATGGTCTGCTGGCTGTACTCCACACTCTTACTGCCATCACATAAACACATGCACCAAAACATCCATTAAGATAGCTTAGCAAAGACAGCATGGCCTTTGTTGTTGTTGTTGTTGTTGAGACTCACAGGAAGATGTGTTCATATCTGGACCCAAAACTGTAAATGTTGAAATAGCAGCCAATTGGTAAACTCTTCAACAGGAGCAGCAGAGTGTCCTGAAGGGAAGAGGGAAAAGATGGTGAGGCCACTGTGTGAGAGGAACACTATGAAAGAATATCTATCTAATATGAGTGTAAGAACAAATGATGGATACCTTGGCACTGCGGATGCGAGTATTACTCATACTTCCAGATCGATCCATTAAGAACACAAACTCTCCACATGAAGCTGTTGAAGACATCACAGACTGGGTAAACTCAGGGTACAGACTCACCATCACCACTGGATCACCCATCAGAGAGCCTGAGAAATCAGAGACAGAAAAAACTTAAAACAACATCACCTTTAAGTGTTTATTCAAACATATTGAACTGCTGAGCTGATGAGTAAAGATAATTTGCTAATAAAAATGTATCTAACAACCTCTTCCATTTTCACTCACCCGGCTCAGCAGAGGCCTGACCTGCCTCCACCACAGCAGTGGGCTGGTGGGCGTCTTTGTAATAAATCAGCAGTTCAACATCTCTGTCAAACTTGTGTCCTGCAGCCAGCTTGACCTGCACACCACAAACACATTCATATTTATTCATCAGTAACAAGTAACAACCACACACAGCAGACACATCAGCACTCTACCTACCGTGGCCTGGGTTTGATCAGTGTTGAGGTACTGCAGAGGGTCCAGGGAGCAGTTGGACTCTACTTTATGGATTGGACGAGGAGAGGACACTCGGGCAGAAAAAGACAGACTGTAGGGCACCAGAGAGGCTGGAACAGAAGTCACCTGGACACCTGCACCTTCGCTACCTGCACACAGCATCAGGTTAGAAATGCTGTAAACAATAAGGCTGCTCACAAGAAAAAACTTCAGCTGCTAAAAACCTCTGCTTCGAATAAGGATTTCAGGAAAATTAGGTATTTTTAAAAAACAGCTCTATTTCAGCTGTTCGGGAATAACTAGATTATCAGAGTACAAATGATAGAGAACCATGCATCTGTGTGAGCAGCTTTACAATTTAACAGCTGTACTCTGTGTGTTTTGCAAATGTTCCACATACTTGATCAATTCTAATAGCAAACTGGAACATACACAAATCCCCATAACAATTTTATATATTCAAATTTCACTTGCAACATATCAAGCTGACAAGAAAATCTGAAAAGTTACAGTCTGTGGTTACTCAACACATCTGCCTCTGGTTTCTTACAAAGTTTATAATATGAAAAATATCTATATCACTTTTTCTTCTAGAAAATGAAGTTGGATCTTGACTTAATTTTCTGCCATACATTGTATTCTGTCAGTGTTTTGAATGTTTGTTAAAGACCTAATATGGTTTAAACATTTCTAGTCCAAGTATTCTGAAGTTGTCCTACCCTGAGGTTGGTATCGAGGGTTGAGCACAGCAGGCAGACAGAACCTCAGACCATCATCAGCCTGCACAGCCAGCTCAGTGACGTACTCCAACCTGATGGAGGCGCTCTCTCCTGGAGGCAGGCTGCCCACACGCAGAGAGAATATATCTGGACTCTGATCACTCTCCTCCAATAGGAAGGCCTGCTGACCGGAGCTCAGAGCATCATCATACTCCTCACGAGCCTGAAGCACAGGTGACACATGTCAGTGACATTCACTGTGTTTATTTTGAAGCTCACTTATAATCAGGTTATATTTACTGTCCAGCTCACCTTCTGTTTCTCCTTCACCTCAGCTACAATCTGTGTCTGTCCAATCTGAGCACTGAAATGACAGACAGCAGCATCTCCAGGCAGAGGGAAGACAAAAACAGCCTCTAATGGTTTGTCCTCCTTGTTCTCGTAGTTCAGAGTGGAGACCACTGTAGCCACATGGTCCCTCACCTCCAGCTCCACCTCAATGCTCTTCAGAGGAACTGACAGACAAACAGAATTAGAATAACTACATAAACCATACAGATGTTTTGCAAATGGTTGATTCACAGATTGTGTCTTGTGTTATATTTCAGCCACACAAAAGTCAACTATTAACAAGCTGAAGCTTATGCTTCTTCCTGCTCCTTTTTGAACATGGACGTTATTTGGAGTTGTGGTTGCTCGTTTTCCTTTTGTTTGCTTTGTTCATTTGTCTCTTTCAATTCTATTTTTTTTATACTTTTTCAACATGTTCAAAATAAAGATTCAATCAATCAATCAATCAATACTTAAACCTGACTGTTCGATAGTGTCGCAATGTGTATTTATTTTTATTCATATTGATTCATTTATTTATTTATTTTTTATCAATTAATTTTCCTCTTTACTTTTCTACTACAAGGATATACTCTGCATGACCCGTAGCCATATGTAGCACAGCCCACTGCCCAGGATGCATATGGTCAACTTTACCAACTTGTACAGAGTGAGCTTGCTGCCATCCTGAACTCTCCACCAGTAAGTGTGGGAGACCCAGACGTTTTTATTATGTATGCTTTGGCCAGTAGAAGATGAAAATGGCCACGGACCTCAATGCAATTCTCATGTTGATAGTTGAGTACAGCCTCAGTCAGGGTGAAACAATTATATATTATTATTTGTTACTACAACTGATTAAAGTCTTTACATTTGAATGTTACATGAATGAAAAGAGTCTGCAGAGAAAACTTTATTTCCTGTCAGTACCTGGTTCCCTCTGGAGAGTTAGCAGGCCACAGTGGTTCATAATCGTTCCTGTGAAACAAAAACATAGCGATATTAATATTAAACACAAGAAATATTTTTCGTCTATGCAGCCTGGAACAATGCTCTACTTTATATATTTTATATACATATAAAATTCTGCATTTAAGAAAACGTTTCCTTAAAACAAAAACTTAATATGACATTTAAAAGGTTGTTTTTGTCGTTTTTAGTTTTTTAACAAATGAAACAAAAACATTGTAGTTCATTTTAAAAGCCCTGTATTGCTTTTCTTTTGATTTTTTTTTTGTTATTGCTCATTAATAAGACAAAAGTATTTCTTATCCAATTAATCAACGGTATATTTGATAGAATTATAATCTATAGCTGCAGCGTTAGTTGAGTTTGAGCATAACTGTCCTTTAACCTCTCAGGAATTTTGCAGTTGACTGGGGTGAAACTGGGGACAAATGTAGTGTGGGTGCAGGTAACATTTAAGATTTTAATGAATCATGAACGAAGAAGCACATTACCAGCAAAAGTAAAAAGAAAAGTAAATAAAAACTTAACTGGTAAAAACAAGAGCTCCAAGAGCTTTATTTCGCTTAATTTCCCATGTGTGTTGGGGGCAATAACAAAGGACACAAAGATGCGCTACCGTAAAGCTTACTGAAAAGGCGCAAGCAATTTAACCGTCGGATAAGAGACTAGTGTCAAGCCAGCCTCCAGTTT
>NW_024582631.1:127728-128870 GCF_018398535.1 Haplochromis burtoni
AGTGTTGTGATTGGTGGAGAGAGGACAGTGACAGACACTTTCTTTGGTAAATCCCATGTGACTGAGATGTCGACCACAACCGGCTGCAGAGCAAATCGCAGCGACTGCATCACCTGAAAAATAATGAAAAACTCTCCAAATATACTCCAAATATGCTGTAATGTTTAACTTGAAAAGTTATTACTATTATTATTATTATAAATGTATAGAACTTCATGGTTTGAACAAGAACCAAATATTAAAGATAAGCATACATGTTTAAACATACGTGCACATAATCATAGGGTATTAAAAGAAATGGTCTGCTTGTAACTGCATACAGTAAAGTTAGAACAGGATGTGCTTTACACGATCATGGGCCTCACAATGAGAAACAGGAAACAGTTGGGGGTGAAAGACCGTTGAAACCTTTAGTGAGGTATAAACACCAATACTATAAAAGGCGATGCAGCTAAATATCACTGATGCATGATAATATACTCTGCTTATGCATACAGGGCGTTTAAATAGTGAAGCTTGTGTATTTCTTTTTTGAGATCTGCCAGACTGCGCTCTGGGTGGTAGCGCATATATTTCCCATATATGTGCATAATAAAAGACTGTTATTGTTTGAACGTGATCAGCTCTTGATTGTTTGTTCTCAGTCCAACATCAAATAATTCAGGACAACAGACACATAAGGTCAGACATTTATTCCAACATGCAAACTGCAGTCTAATATCCAGGGGAAAATTTTAAGGGAAAGCTAACCAACAAAAATGTGTTTAAGGTCTCATTTAAAATAAATACAAGAATCGCCTCACCTGATACGATGAGAAGGCTATTCTAGAGTTTGGGCACCACAATCTCAAAAGCATGATCGCCTCTGATTTTAAAAGTAGAGCAAGGGACATTTAGGAGACCCTGGGGGCCAAAAAAACCTAACCGACATGGCCCTGTGGGAAAAAGTGGTTTCCCCCCTCATAACAGAAATTAACTGCGGTGTATTACATGTAGGGATGGGTATCGAAAACCGGTTCTTGTTGAGAACCGGTTCCCACTGTTTCAATTCCTTGGAATTGTTTGCCATTTTTGCAAACGATTCCCTTATCGATTCCAGTCGCCCCGAATGACGTCACCACGTTGCGGAGCGTCATTTACCT
>NW_024582631.1:129627-131639 GCF_018398535.1 Haplochromis burtoni
GTAAGGCCATGTTACTCCTAAATTTCTATCTTGTTCAAAGAGAAGATATAAAACAAAGTTCTAAGCTAATCGACCTTAGTGTTCTCCTTTTTTTAAAGAGAATCGATAAGAGAATCGATAAAGAATCGAATCGTTAAACAGAATCGAAAATGGAATCGGAATCGTGAAAATCTTATCAATACCCATCCCTAATTACATGTTTGGAAAGCTGAACCATACTGAGAGCCTTTATCCACAACTTGCAAACACATGGATCAGTGGTGACCAGCCAACCAAAATTATCCCATGAACACAGCACAACACACCCAAGAGGTCATGAGGACCCCAGAACAACATCCAAAGGACTGTAAGCATCACTTTCTTCAGCTAAGGTCAGTGCTCATGACTCAACCATAAGAAAGAGATGGGGCAAAATGTCCAAGTTCCAAGACGAAAACCACTGCTAATCAAAAGGTGCATAAAAGCTCATCGCAGTTTTGCCAGAAAACATCTTGATGATCCAAGACTTGGGTAAATATTCTGTGGACTGACGAGACAAAAGCTGCACTTTTTAGAAGGTGTGTGTCCCATATTACATCGGGCTTAAAGGTAATACGGGATTTCAAAAAAGGAAGATCAGGCCCACAGTAAAATATGGTGGTGGCAGTGGGATGGTCTGGGACTGTTTTAATGCCTCAGGACTGGAAGTCTTGTTGTGGTAAATTTAACCATGAATTCTGCTGTCTACCAAAACATCCTGAAGGTGAATATACAGCCATCTATTTCGTAACAACAAGCTGCACTTGGGTTCTGCAGCAGGACAAAAAATACCAGTGAGTCCACCTGTGAAGGAGCAGTGAAGGAAACTTAGGCACAGGTTAAAGTCCAAAAAAATGATTTTTTATTTAACCCAAAAAACATAATTGGTTAAATCATGCAAAAAGAATTAAAATCTTGGGCCCATAAAAGAGGTCAAAACAACACAACTGATAACTCAAACAAACTGACCTAACTAAACAAGACAAAGGGGAAACTTAAATAGTGGCTGATCAGCCCACAAAAACACGAGAAGGGGTAAAACACACAAAACCTAACTAAACCACACATAATGAACTCCAATTCCCCCCCCCCTGGTCCTGAGTTATGGCATGAACCAATTTGTAGTCTTCCTTTAAAGCTCGCTCCACCCCTTTTCCACCTCTTGGCTCCTTAATCAAGGGACTGGAACAGCTGCAACTAAGGTAACTCAGAAAACAAAAAATTAATCATACATAACAGTGTAAACTAGAATGTGCGCACTTATTTTAGAATGCAGTGTTATGTGGATATGTGAATTAACTCTAAACCAAAACCAGTTATTTATTGTCCTGTAAATAAATTCCTATATTTAAAGAAAGACATGTGAATGCAATGTTACTTATGAGCCTCTACACTAACATGGTGGGTATTACCACTGTGTGGCTGTAAGTGCAGCCATCACACCACCATTGAATGGCTTTAGAAAAACAAAATGAAAAATTTGGAATTGACCTGAATCTGCTAGAGATGCTGTGGCCCTCCAATGTGGCCGAATTACAACATTTTTGCAATGATGAGTGGGCCAAAATTCCTCCACAGCCTGTAAAGGACTCGTTACCAGTTATTACAAACGCTTGACTGCAGTTGCTGCAGTCAAGCAGTCAAAGGTGGCCCAACCTGTTATCACAATCAATTTTATTACACAGGTCAATGTAGGTTTAGATATTTTCTTCCTTTAATTACTTGTATTGTCTTTGCCTAACATGTTTGCCCAACAATTTGTTTGGTGATCTTAAATATTTAAGTGTGACAAATAGACAAATACACAGGAAATCAAGAAGGGGGAAACACTTTCTCACACCACTGTACCTTGATTAACATGAATTATGAAATATTTGTTGGATATATATGTAGAAAACAATTTGCAGGCAGTACCTTTGATGCCATCCAGTTTTGTAATATAATAATAGGAGTAGCATGATCAGTGGTATCAAAGACTGCAGATACGTCAAGCA
>NW_024582631.1:132223-133571 GCF_018398535.1 Haplochromis burtoni
TAAAGATTGTGAAATCATTATGTAGTTTTAGTTTGCATTATTCTCCTGACTTAGAAGAAGGTGATAATTATTACAGTTATTAAACTGATTTGTATTACATTAGACTTCTAATTTATTGTGAATGAATGATATTGTTTTATGATGCATTATACTGCTGAGGTATAAGAAATACTGTTTTCAGAGAGTCATTGCCTTATTTGTCTGATTAGAAAAGAACAGAACATACTGCACAGGTAGTCAAGGTCATAACTTAGGCTCACTGAGAGAGAGAAAGAATGTGGATGTTTAGGTTTTATGACTTTGGAGGGGGGCTGAGGGTATAAGAATGTGAGAAACGCTCAGACACTATGAGATCTGGCGGACACCCTCCTGCGCTCATCTCCCCTCCGGATGGTTTATGCTCAAAAGTGTTTTATGGATTAATGAGAATTGTATGGAATAAAATGATTGTTGATTGAGCATTTATACACCGAGTGTTGTCCTTCCATCAGCCCAAAGATCAAAAGAACTAGAGATTTTAACAGCATCAAACAAAAACCTTGGATTAGATTTATTACCAATAATTAAACCAATATAATAAGATGATGTAGTATCTTTTATGAATTTGTTAAATATGGTCCTTCATATGGTGTCATTATCCTCCTTCATAATTGTGTTTAATGTCTTACTTTTGGTTGCATCCTGTCAGTCCCTGTGATGAACTGAGCGTGACCTCCTCCTTCCTTGGCCATCCCATTAATGAGGGCAGAGCTGGCCCCTTCCCCAAACCCAAAAGAGAAACACCTGCAACACAACATGTCGGTGAAGGTTCTCAGTCATCCAGGTTATTGTAGTCTAAGAAGCTTGTGGAAAAAAGCACCTGGTCTTCTTTAAGTTTAAGTTTTCTTGAGGATGTTTCACAACTGACAAAGCTTCTTCAGTTCTAAGAGAAATTGCTCTTAGAACTGAAGAAGCTTTTTAGCTTGCTTTTCTTTCAAAGCTCCTTAGCCTGCAAATACAACAGTTTTCTTTAAATCCACAGAAAATTGTTGTATTTGCAGTTTTCTATGGAACTGTGTAGATATTCGTGTGTTTGTGGTTTCACCTGTGAGAACCTGAGTTCTTCTTCACCAGATCGATCACTTCTTTGGTGTTCCCCACCTCTCCATCAGTAAAGACAAACAGCTAAGAACATAACATGAAAAAAATAACCCACCTTTTTATATCAAAGTGGTTTTTATCTAGCTAATGTTTCTAAAGTTGGCAGTAAATTAATGTAAGTGTCACGGTCCGGGGCAGCGGCCGTGTGGAGAGTGGAAGGAGGACTCAAAGTGCAGCACTTATTCAGGTGTGAGGGTGATTTATTGAT
>NW_024582631.1:168369-169035 GCF_018398535.1 Haplochromis burtoni
GAATAAATATGAATGTGTTTGTGGTGTGCAGGTCAAGCTGGCTGCAGGACACAAGTTTGACAGAGATGTTGAACTGCTGATTTATTACAAAGACGCCCACCAGCCCACTGCTGTGGTGGAGGCAGGACAGGCCGCTGCTGAGCCGGGTGAGAGCAAATGAGAGAAGTCATTAGTTTGCAAATAAAAATTATTGTTCTTCTTCAACCTAATAGTTAATTGTGTTGGAGCTATTACAAAATGTAAACTTGACATTTTTCTGTCCTTTTCATGTGTTTCAGGCTCTCTGATGGGTGATCCAGTGGTGATGGTGAGTCTGTACCCTGAGTTCCCCCAGTCTGTGATGTCTTCAAAGGCTTCATGTGGAGAGTTTGTGTTCTTAATGGATCGATCTGGAAGTATGGACTGTGCTACGAATAACACTGAGCAGAAGGAAACCCGGATCAGCAGTGCCAAGGTATTTATGATGTGGTGTTAGTGTTACAAAATATTTCCTTAAATTGTTCCTCTCACACAGTGGCCTCACCATCTTTTCTCTCTTCCCCGAAGGACACTCTGCTGCTCCTGTTGAAGAGCTTACCAATGGGCTGCTATTTCAACATTTACAGTTTTGGGTCCAGATATGAACACATCTTCCCGTCAGTTGTATTCATATGATCTCAGTGATAT
>NW_024582631.1:170291-191873 GCF_018398535.1 Haplochromis burtoni
TTAAAAACAGCTGTTGTATTGCAGGTGTTTCTCTTTTGGGATTGGGGAAGGGGCCAGCTCTGCTCTCATCAATGGGATGGCCAAGGAAGGAGGAGGTCACGCTCAGTTCATCACAGGGACTGACAGGATGCAACCAAAAGTAAGACAATGACTCATAACAAATTACAGTAAAAAAAAAATTGTGTTTTTAGTTTGTTTTATTTGTTTTTAGTTTGGATGGAAGATATGATTTTGGTTTTTATACTCATCAGGTGATGCAGTCGCTGCGATTTGCTCTGCAGCCAGCTGTGGAAGATGTTTCTGTTACATGGGATTTACCAAAGGGATTAACTGTCACCGTCCTCTCTCCACCAATCACAACCATTTTCCAGGGTAAAAGGTCACTGATTTATGCACAGCTTACTGGACAGGTAGGAACAGCATCTTCTCACAGTGAACAATCTCTGTGTTTATGCTTGTCATGTTTTGAAATAAAATGAAATTGGTTTAACACTGTAATTCTGTGTCAGAGCTCAGAGGCAGCAGAGGGCTGTGTGACGGTGAAGTACAGCCTGGCAGGTCATCCCTCTGAGAACCAGCTGCACTTCAGTCTCAGACCTGCAGAGGACGCTGGGTAAATGAGCTGTTAATCCACTGGTACAATTACATACTGTATTTACTTTACAAAAGCTTACTTTTTATGTCTGTATGATCTAAAAAATATTGGTCATTGTGACCATGTCACCATACCAATATTTTCTCTTGTCTGTAGCTTAATAGTCCACAGGTTAGCTGCTCGGACTCTTATTTGCTTGCTAGAGATGGAAGCAGAAAACAATCAGGAAAAAGAAGAAGTAAAAAAGAAGGTGGTGCAGCTGAGTGTCCAATCAGGAGTGAGCAGTTCTTTCACTGCTTTCATTGCTGTCAATAAAGACAACAACAAGGAGATTCAAGGACCTCTTCTGCACCGAGATATTCCAAGTAACATGAATAATTAGCAATCCTATCTACTTCATATTGCTCTTGGGGCATTCTTATCTTATCTTATCTTATCTTATTAGTGGCTGGTCTAATGGGATTTGCTGCTACCCCTTGCTGTCTAAGAGCTAATATTTCCAGTTTTTCACCTGGTGAGTACAAGGTTTGTTACCTTTGCAAACACAGTGTGAGTACTTCTACAAACACAGGTGTGTGTTTGTGTGTGTGTGAAAAAGAATAATTAGTTATAAGAACAAATTGGAGACTATTAAATACATATGATTCAAACCACTTCAATGCACTTTTTTAAATACCTTTTGTATACAGTAATACAAACAAAATGAGAGAACTTCGACAATCATACGACCCCTATGAGCAAGCGCTTTGGTGACTGGGAGGAAAAACTCCCTTTTAAAAGTAAAAGTGCGCACACACACGCTGACACACAAAATATATAAAGAATTCACCTATTGCCCCTGCGGAGAGTCTGTCCTTCAAGCTCACATCCTCTTCCAGAGGCCTGGGAGCTTGAAAGTAACGTATTTTTCAGACCATTAGGCGAACTGGATTATAAGATGCATTAAGCACTGAAGTTTGGTCCGTTTTCAGCGTCCTGTCATTTGACTGCATTTGTCCCTAACCCTCACTTTAACTTTTATCAAGTAGACAAAAGTTAGTGTTCCTCCTCCAGCTTCACTGTGTTTATGTTATGCTAACATAGCTGTGTCGCTAGCAATCACTTAGCACATCATTATCTACCAGCTAGCCCAACTTCAGTAACCGTACAAAAGTTATTGCTGTTTAGTTTTCTGTCTTCATTTATGTTGGAACTGATAGCAAAGCTTTACGTTTTAATTTTTTCTGAAATTTCATGAATTCTGTTTTCATGGATGCCTGGGTGTTAAACTTAATTGTTACACCTGGAAAAGCAGCAACGCTGATCATTTTATTAAGAATGAAAGCGTTCAGGCAGTTTTTAGCTCTCAGTGATGCTGCAGTCTTCGTTTGACTTTGGGACCTGAAGCGGACAGAGTTTTGGACCCAGATTACTCCGCGAGGCTCCTGACTACAGTAGCCGTAATGCTCCGACAATCCATCAAGCAGTGCGGCTTTGTAGGTTACCAATGTCGCACGAAGACATTTTTGACTGATTTTTGAGCCGTGTACAATCAGTTCAAGGTCGGTAAGCACAACCAGAATTCATACATAAGGCACACTGCCGATTTTTGAGAGAAATTAAAAGATTTTAAGTGCGCGTTAGATTGTGGAAAATACGGTAAAGTTCACTGGATGAAGCGTTTTCAGTGGGAGTAATGTTTGATCACTCATCCAAGTGACTTCTTCAGTCTGGGGTGGGTTTTTGTTTTCTGGTAGTTAGTTTTGGGATTGCTGACACAGACCGAGTTAGTCTGAGTTATATAACGTCAGATGATTTGCTCATGCTGACAAATTCTCGTCAGACAAGTAAAATGAGATCCCACAAGCTTTTACTAAATTTTGCATGCAATGAAAGAAAAATGTTTACTTGTGTTTTCATTGGGAGTAGAATTATAAGTGTGTGTGTTCACTGTTGCATTTCCTTTGAAAAAGCAGGTCTCGATTACTACTGTGCAATGGATGACTCTGAAGGTATTTGTTTTGACTTCTTTGCTTTAAATGGACACACTTGAATATGTACTGATTCTTTTCCAAGTGTAATTTTGATTTTTCTACTATTAATTTTAACTTTCAAAATTTTAAAATACAGAGGTTTACATTTTGTTAAGTGTTGAGTATGCTACTACATTCAGTGTGCAATGAGGGGAAAAATGTATTAATTTTGATTACAACTTCAAGTGTGTGTGCTCAGTGTTGAATTTCCTTTGAAAAAGCAGATTCTGATATGGATTTTGGAAACCCTCCAGAATTCGAAGACGAGTGCTATTACGAAGGTATCTGTTTTGACTTCTTTGTTTTAGATAGACACGTTTATCTTTAGTTGGATAGCAAAAGTCATCTAGACCTTAATATCTTTAAGTCATTCCTGTAGTTTAATTCGTTTTATTTTTTGACTCTTTGCTTAGGGATTCTTTTCAAGCTGTCAATTTTGATTTTTCTACTATTAATTTTAACTTTCAAAATTTTTAATAAAGAAGCATTTACATTTAGTTAATTAAATGTTAGCATGTATGATATTGCATAGGATTTTTAATTTTGATTAACTAGAGATGGACCGATCCGATATTACGTATCGGTATCGGTCCGATACTGACCTAAATTACTGGATCGGATATCGGAGAAAAATAAAAAATGTAATCCGATCCATTAAATATCACGAAAGCACCTCACAAAACTTGCAACACGCCGTAACTCACCTCAGAACGTTAGCACGTCGGAGCAGTATGCATCACGTGATAGAGCGGCTGTGGCATGCGGGACCTGTCGGTGGTCTGGATAGCATTTGGAGCTTCGCTAGCAACCCGGCATTTCATCTCCGACAAAGTTATCCCCGGGAGAAGTAAAGCAAGTGTGTAAGTCCATCTCTGAATGTTTGTAAAGCATTCCTGCGTTAAGCTTAACGAGCGACTGCCTCTCGCTCTCCTGCTGCTACTTCAATCATGAAACTGCTTAATGATCAGCTGATCGGCTTTTCTGTCGCGAGTCCGTCTCTCTGGTTTGTTTTTGGCCCACTTTGCACCAGAAAGAGGAAACCAGCGGCTGAACAACAGCAGCACGTTTAAGCTTGATCAGCTGTTGTTAGAATTTATTTATTATTACTTTCTACTCCAGGATCTTTTTCTACGTAGCTGACGGCTGGTAACTGTGCAGGGGCGGATCTAGCAAAGTTTAGCCAGGGGGGCCGATAGGGCATGAACAGGGAAAAGGGGCACAAAGACATACTTTTCTTTCTTATTCTCATTTAAAATGTCTTTTAATAAATAATTATCTGAATCTTACACCCAAAGTTTTAATTTGATGTAAAATGAATAGAAGTCCATTACTGTATATAGTAACTGTTAAGTCTAATATACCCTAGTAAGCTATAGTACTTTTTCCTTTGGGAAGGTACCATCTGTGCAGTCTGCAATTTTGTTGAAGAAAGATGTTGAATCTATTTAATATTTCTTGAAAAATAATTGATTTCTGTGCATTTTTTTTCACACTGCATCAAATTAAGGTTGATTACGTCGATTAAGCATCATGAGGTGGAGCGTGAGGGGTGGTTCCCTATTTTTTATTTATTTATTTTTGTTGCTGGGAGTTGGAACCCTATTAGTTAGGTTGCTTAATATTTATGCTAAGTACTCTTTAAAATACCAGAATAGGGAGGATGGTGTAGGTTTAAGTTTATTAGATTGATCAGTATTGCTGAACTATGAAATATTTTTTTTGCATACAGGTATAACAGAATAGCTTTAGTGTAGTTGTTGTTTTAAACTTGAGTATGAACTTATACAAAATGCAGCAAGATATTTAAAAAACAGTTTTGTTGATTAAAAAACACTATATCGGATTCATATCGGTATCGGCAGATATCCAAATTTATGATATCGGTATCGGTATCGGACATAAAAAAGTGGTATCGTGCCATCTCTATTAACATAATTCATTCATGTTATCTGAACATTTTGATACTGTGCAATGGATGACTCTGAAGGTATTTGTTTTGACTTCTTTGCTTTAAATGGACACACTTGAATATGTACTGATTCTTTTCCAAGTGTAATTTTGATTTTTCTACTATTAATTTTAACTTTCAAAATTTTAAAATACAGAGGTTTACATTTTGTTAAGTGTTGAGTATGCTACTACATTCAGTGTGCAATGAGGGGAAAAATGTATTAATTTTGATTACAACTTCAAGTGTGTGTGCTCAGTGTTGAATTTCCTTTGAAAAAGCAGATTCTGATATGGATTTTGGAAACCCTCCAGAATTCGAAGACGAGTGCTATTACGAAGGTATCTGTTTTGACTTCTTTGTTTTAGATAGACACGTTTATCTTTAGTTGGATAGCAAAAGTCATCTAGACCTTAATATCTTTAAGTCATTCCTGTAGTTTAATTCGTTTTAATTCGTTTTGTATCATCTGGTTTCATGGGCTGAGAGTCATCTGCAAAGCAATGCAAAAGAGTTCAGTGTTTTCTAATAATATTGCCTAAACAGGTGTAACATAAGAAGTATTGGTCCTAGTACAGAACCTGGTGAAATTTATAAAATACCTTTTGTATACAGTAATACAAAAAAGAGAGAAATCCAACAATATGACCCCCTATGAGCAAGCGCTTTGGTGACTGTGGGAAGGAAAAACTCCCTCCTGGCTGCGACAGGTTGGGATGAGGGTAGGAAGACAGGACAAAGACACACTGTGGAAGAGAGCCAGAGAGGAAGAATAATGCAGAGAGGTGTATAAACACATAGGGAGTGAAGAAGGTGACTGAAGAAGAATTACTCAATGCACCATGGGAATCTCCCGGCAGTCTAGACATAATGCAGCATAAATAAGGAAGGAATTAGGGTTACCTGATCCAGCCCTATCTATATGCTTTATCAAGAAAGGACGTTTTTAATAGGGCTGGGTATCGTCACTGATTTCTAGAATCGATTCAATTCCGATTCACAAGGTCCCAAATTGATACGATCCACAATTTGATTTGATTCGATTCAATTCAATTCGATTTGAATCTGGGAAATTTTGACAGTCAGAAATATTATAATTCAGATCAGTACATTTACATATTTTTGTATCTAAAAAGGAAGCTGACACACGCAAGACTTTATCAAAGGTGTGAGCGTCACAGCAGATGCCTTTGTGTCAAAGTAGCTGAAGATAAAACACAGAAAAACATGAAGTTTTCCTGGCCTGGGATTTTATAAAAATATTCTGCAGTACATCAAAAACGAAAGAAAACCATTAATCAACATATGAACATTACCTCTGAAGTTACAGCGGTTTTATTAGAGACACGGCTAAGCGTTTTGCATTTTGAATAATTTTAAAAAGTTTAAATTTGTTCAGTATTGAACGGCAGAAATTAGGTTTTCTTTTCGGAAGTAAGAAAAAAAAAACACCGACTGCGCTGTAAACAACGGTAGACTTGTGCCTAACAAGCAAGCGAATAATGCAAAAAACAGATTTTTAGACGGGAAACTGTTGTTGAAGTACAGAGAGAGAGAGAGCTGTGCATGAAGTGGTGGAAAACAGCAAAAGTCAGAGATTCATGACGATGTTTATGTGAAGCGTTTTGGATCTTCTTTTGCTGCTGGTTCAGTCAATATTGTTTGGAGAGAGATAAAACTACAGCTTTAGAATCAGCACAAAAAAGGCGTACACACAAAGCGCGGACCCGCCGAAACATCAGAATCAGCGAGCTGTCGGCTTTCAGCCCCGACCGTGTCCGTGCCGTCAGGTGAGAAAGGCGACATCTCACTGATTCTGATCCGCGGGTCCGCGCTGTGTGTTTACGTCTTTGTGCAGAATCCGTGTTCCTGCTCTCATTTACTGTCTTAGCTGTTTGGTGGTTGTTGAAATTTCAGGTTTCACCAGAGATTCTGGCATTTCGAGCAAAATAAATTTATATTTAAAAAATCGATTCAGGATTTTAATGAATCGATTTCACGTTATCCAAGCCAGAATCAATTTTAATCGATAAATCGATTATAAAAACCCACCCCTAGTTTTTAACATAGTCTTAAAAGTACAGAGGGTGTCTGTCACCCAAATCCAAACTGGGAGCTGGTTCCACAGGAGTTAAACACAAGAACAGCTCAGTCAGAGAGCGGCTGATACGATACTATAAAGTCTTTAATATAAGGTGGAGCTCGATTATTCAACACCTTGTATGTGAGGAAAAAAAGATTGCAACATGTGGATGCAAACCGAATCAATGGAACTATTTTCTTAATTAACTAAACTCTTTTTCTAAAATATTGCTCTGTTAATTCCCCCCAATTAAGATGATTTTATTAACTAAATAGAAGGAGAGTGATCAGCATAAATAAATTTCCCCTTTAGCACTGCCGGATGAAGAATTTCCACCTGCTAAGAAGCCACCCAGAGACCCTTTGCTACAGTTAGTCTCCCTCCAGAAGGCGTCTGGCTGCTGGCTGCTTGATCCAGCTCTGGCTGCTGCACTGGGAAAGACCAACCAGGAGGTGGAAAAGTCAAAGCCTGAAAAGGTGGGCTATTAAATAAATAATAACACAGTAATAGTGGGTGTTTGTAACGTATTCATTAAAATGGTTTCAAAAGTGAATTTTCAAAATTACACACTCATGTTAACGAACATCTGCAAGCTGCCTCACTTAATTTAATATTTAACTACATGACTGCTGATTCTATACACTAGGCCAGCAGTGAAGTGTGGGCCACCATTCTGGCTCTGATCTGGCTTCATGGTTTCAAGATGGATGCAAAGGACGAGTGGGAGCTTCTGGCTGCAAAGGCTGTGTCATGGCTCAGTGCGCAAAAAGGTAGTAAACACAAAAATAAGCATTCAGTTTGTGATGGCTATACTGAGTTGCTACAGTCGTTAAGATTAATGCTAACTGGTTATTTTGTTTTGTGTGTTCCTTTTTTTTCCAGCACCGTCTGTGACAGAGTGTGTGGAAGCCGGAAATATATTGTTGGGTTGCAGTGTGCAAAAAACTGCCCTTGGCCTCTGAGGTTTTTTATAAACTAACAACTTCTTTATGATTCATACACAGAAGCAGATTTACTTCATACTTCATCCACATTAATCTTTGCATCGTCCAACTTTATTATCTAATGTGCCTTATTTTATGCTGCGTGTGTCCAAAGTCAGCTTTGTAAGAGTAGCAGAGATTATTGCTTTTCTATTCTAACTTTAATGTTGCTGTTTGCTTGAAAGCATCAAATATTAAACAAATAAAAACACACATGAGTTTGGACCCATCATTCCTTCTAATGAGTCACCATGAAAAAAATAAATAATTTAATTTTAAAATATTTAAAAAGACCAACACACCTGGCCAGTTCTATCTTTCAACACATTTTTTAATCATGGTTGAGGAAAATATGCAGCTTAAATTCAAAGTCATAGTGAAGCAAAATTCTTCCTTATTCCAATGCATATCTTTCATTTTTTAATTCATGTCATGTAAGTAAACAGCTGGACATAATTTCCACTAACAAATGAGACCTCATCATCAGCCATGTCTCACAGCGAGTGAAATCAAGGCCAGCAGAGGGAATGCATAGCTAGATTTGTTCTGCAGTCATGAGCCATCCATCACATACTCTTAATACAACCACAAACAAACTATAACTTGTTCATCTGAGTAATGGCGGCTACAAAAAAGCTATTTTTAAACCTCCATGTTTTACATTTTGAAACCAGGAACCTTTGCCCAGAAGGTAGAAACTGAAACTCACTATGCAACAGGTGTGAGCCATCAAGAAAAATTAAACCAGCAAACTGCTGTAACGGTCTGGTGTACAGGGATGCTCGGCTCAGCTGTGGATCAGCCTGCTCAACCACTTAACAATTTGATCGAGTGAGTTTCAGTTTTTTACAGATAAGTATCCAACCAATGACCCTTAAATATAGATCAAACGGATTCAATGAAAGCGCATTAAAATAAACTCATCACGGTTGTATCAATGTGGAAATGAGATCAGAACATGGTTTCTTAACGGAGGGCTGCAGGCCTGGACTGGGACAAAAAAATCAGCCCTGATATTTTAGGTCCAGGCGTTACCATGTTCAGTCCAAAATGAAAAAAACAAAAAACAGATGTGACACGTGTAATGTGATCATCAGAGAATATGATTTTTATAAAACATTTATTATTATTTTATAAAGATTTTCTTACACTGTGCTTAGCTCCTTGTATGAATGTGTAATCACATGTCTTTGATAAATAAAATATTTAATCTTGGATTTGTGTAATTTGTGGCTATTGAATAAAAGTTAGTCATGTATCCACTGATAAAAACAGATGGCTGAAAGAAATGTTTGATGTAAAAAGGAAACACAGTGTTGTGCTGTTGAACTGTGAGTTTCTAAATCACCAATGTTTAAATGCCGAGAGGAGACTAGCAGCCCTGAGTCTGCATGTAAAACATTAAACTCCATAGCAGTGATACCTGTTCTTACACAGGTATGCCTATTCTTCTTGTTCTTCTTGTTTCATTGGGACTTTACTGTCCCAATGAAACAAGAAGATCTTGTTTTAAAGTACATTTTTTGCCATCCCGTAATCTCAAGAATGTTTATGTTAGATTCTGTTTTTAATCAGGTTGTGATCTTAGAGTCAATCTCATAGCACTCGGCCTGTGCTTCAAGGATTCTGATAGTTAGTATGACTCCGGGGTTTTG
This sequence comes from Haplochromis burtoni, assembly GCF_018398535.1. Classification (NCBI taxonomy): domain Eukaryota; kingdom Metazoa; phylum Chordata; class Actinopteri; order Cichliformes; family Cichlidae; genus Haplochromis; species Haplochromis burtoni. The sequence continues at coordinate 179,568 of NW_024582631.1, forward strand.
ACTCATTTAAGTCGGTGTTTTGCTGGGAGGAGAGAAGAGAGGCATGTAAGACTGCAAATCTGCTTCTTGGTCCCAACTCTGGATAGTCATGTTTTTAATATGTGTTTAATAAATTTTATTTAGAAATAAATTTCTAGAAATGAGAGCGGCTCCATCTAAGGAATGTTGTCTCTCCTAACAAGACCGGGTTTCCTCTGGAAAGTTTCCCAATTATCTATGAAGCCCACATCGTTTTTTGGACACCACTCAGACAGCCAGCAAGGAGAACATGCGGCTAAATATGTCACTCCTGGTCTGACTGGGGAGGGGACCGGTGAAAACTACAGACTCCAATATTGTTTCCAAAGTTACACACCGATTCAATATTCATTTTGGTGACCTCCAATTGACGTAACCGGGTATCATTACTGCCGATGTGAATTATAATTGTACTGAATTTATGTCACGATCCTGGGTCTTATGACCCAGTGTTTTGAGTTTCGTTTATTTGGATGTTTATATAATTAAGCTCATGAGTTTTTCTAGTTCTTTGTTATTAGATTCCCCTTGTGTCTTCCAACCCCTGTTAAGTCTCCCTTGCCCTTCAGTGTTTCTAGTTTTGCTTCCCTTTCCGTCCAACCTGATTACTTCCAGCTGTGCTCTCCTTCTGTCTCTCATTCCCTCGTTATCCCTCAGTGTATTTAAGCCCTGTGTTTCTCTTTGTCAGTGTCGTAGTCCCCCTCACGGCTGTGTTTCCTTGTGTGTCAGTTTATCCATGTCCCAGTTTAATTTAGTTTAGTTTACCATGCCATTCTGCAATAAAGCAACTTTTTGAATTTAATTTTGTTGTCGTGAGTTTTGCGTTTGGGTCCTTCTCCTGCCTGTACACAGCTGAAACATGACAATTTACGTTTACCCTTAGCCAGCAGTTTTAAATTTTCCTCAATGTCACCTTCTCCGGTCCCTGGAAGATAATTGACCATGGTTGCTGGTGTCTCTAACTTCTAATGTCTCAGAACAGAATCGCCAATTAAAGAAGTATAAAAGTTACATTTCCTCAGTTAGAATATACAATTTAATCAATTGGTAATGGAGTAATGCTTAGTTAAAAAGCTGAGTTAAATAAATGTGTGGTGAATAATTGTTTAAATTATGTATCTTCAGTTGCTGCAACTCTGTTATTAGTACATTCAAATGATGATGAATTACCATCACCAACTGGTAGAATATGGAGATGAAGCTCATCAGCTATTATTTGAAATAAAAGCTCACAAAGTTTTGATTTTAAACAGAAAATAAGAATCACTGCTTAACCTTCAATGTTTTTAGGTTTTTAACTTCCCATCTCTGCTGATATCAGATATCTGATGTCCACAAAATAATAATATAAAAAGAACATCTGACATCAAGTCAGTATCTGATTGGTGCTCTTATAAAAACCTTTCCCTAAATATTAAAAAACCAAAAGAAGTCATTGCTTTCAGGCGACAGAGAGGGGCGCTCAGGCCACTGGAATCTGGAGGTGAGGAGGATGAGGGGGTGCTTGCTTTATATTTCTGGGAGTTGCCATCAATGAGGTCCTTAAATGGACAACGAATGGTGCTCCTATTATAAAACAGGCACAACAGGGACTTTATTTCCTCAGAATACTGAAGAAGCCCCACCTGTCTGCAAATCTATTAGAGCATTTCTACTCTCAATATAAAGCATCCTGTTGTACTGTATAACTGTCTGGTTTGGGAACAGCTCAGCAGCAGACAGCAAAACTCTCTAGAGGGTGATAAAAACTGCTCAGGACATCACTGGCCAGCCTCTGCCGCCTCTGGAGGACATCCACTGGTCTCTTCCCTCTGCCCCCCTTTAGGCAAATGGCACAGGTTACTGAATTCACCCACTGTACCGACTTCCACAGTCGCTAGAGGCCGGGGATGAAGCCTGCCTATTTGCCTGACGCGCTGTCAACTTTACGCAATAATGCGAGAGGTGGAATTGTTTGCTTGTTTATTAAAGTGCTTTGAGAGTTTACAGAGTAATGTCATCGGCTCCTGATTCAGACTCTTACAACGTCACAGGCTCTAATGTAACAAGGCGAAACATGTTGTGCAGCGGTCAACAAAAACTACGGCTACCCAGCCCTCCTCTCTGTCAAAATCAAAACCAGTGAATGACAGACTGACAACGCCCATTTATGTCACCGCTAGCACCCACGTGACTCCCATAACAACCAAACAAATAAAAACCCAGTGATCATCAAAATTCAAAACATTCAATTATGGCTCCTACACTACACTATCACAGACTTGGATGTCCACAGCACCTCGCCATATACAAAAGATTAAGAGGTGTTTTTCTAGGCTTTTTATAAAGATTACAAAACACAAATAACAAAAATGACAACGCTATTTTGATGTTGTCTAATGTAGTGCAAAAAACGAAATAAACCCAAAAATTAATAAATAAAGTAATTTTTTATCTTAAACTACTGGATAACAGCTCTCTTCTAATAACATTGAAGATGCTGTTTAACTGCTTTTCAGCAGTAGTGCCCTACTAATTAAAGACTTGTTACTTATAGAGGTACTTCATAAATAAGAGGGGAAAAAACCTATACATTAAAAAATACAACTTAAAGCTGTAGCGTCCAGATTACTTACGTAGTCAGCTCCTTCCGTGCAACTGATATAAGATGCAGTAAGCTGAACACAGCTTCAACCGCCTGTTTGTTGAAAAATAGTAACAGACTGCATTTTCTTGTTAGTAACTGTAATGGCGTTGTAACGATAGGAATAGTAATTAGTTAGATTACTCGTTACTATATATGTAACACCGTTATTCCCATCACTGATAATCAGTTATAATGGCTCAATGTGCGGAAAAGAATCATAAGTCACAATCATTTCTATTGAGAGCTCCAGTATTTTTTCTTAATCTACAGGCTGTAATCAGCTGATCTGTTGCTCTTTGTGGATGCACACAACTGAATTCAACAAGATGTAAGCAGATATTTCATAAGTTGTCCTAACTGTTTTTCATCTCTATACACTGACAGTACACTGTTTATGGTGTCTTTAGATTAGACAATATACAGTTGGAATTCAAAGAATGAACGTCAGCATCATCAGCTTAATGTCATGGTCGGACGGTCCTGCTTGTGTGTGTGTCTCCCTCTCCTCCCCTCCCCTCCCCCCCTACTCTCCAGGTCTGGCCACGCCTCCGGGAGAGAATGGCCGACCCCTGACCGGGAAGCGTTTCCGCTCGGCTGCCAACACACCCGCGTGTAATCTTCCACCCAGCTGCTGCTAATCTTTCCTCGCTTGGGCTGAGGTATTTACCAGACGGCAGTCGACGCTGGATTGTACTCGAAGCTTGGTAGTTTAGTGTGCTCGCAATTCTGTGACTTAGCATAGTCAGGCTAGCCTTCTCATCAGATGTTGTTGTTACTCGTCCATCAGGTGGAGAAGTACAGAGCGGAGAAAAGGGCTCGCTGGTTTTATCTAGTGATGGGCAGATGAAGCTTCATGAAGCACTGAAGCTTTTCATCCAATTGGTTCACTCCAGTGCAAAGCTTCTTGAAGCTTCATTTGCTCTAGTAGGACACCTACTGGACGTAAAAATATTAGTTGGCATGAATTTGAAGAGTGTGGCATTTTGCACACAGCCTGTAAATGTCAACAACAAAAGGAGTGTGTAAAACATGTATATTGTAGTGATGGCAGTATACTGTGTATATTTATAGTGGCAGTATGGAAAATGATCATTTGGAAATGCTTAAAATGGAAATGATCATTTACTGTGAGGTGAGGTGTGGTTGGGGTGTGGACAGTAGTTGTGCTTTTGTAACGTTGAGGTATGGACAGCTACACACTGAGGCTTCAGTCCTGCCTGTTCACATTTTATTCTGTAAAAACTAAATTTTCACTGCTTTTATGACCTTTTTAGTGGGGAGAGCATAGCTAGGATTTAATGATTTAACAAATCTTTTGAATCCTTTGTCCTCCACAATGCTAACTGGCTGGGAGTCCTCAATCACCATGCCAACCAGGTCTTCATCTATTTGAGATTGTTCTCCTGAGGAAAGACAATAAAGACAAAGCACAAATATAAATATCACACACATAACGTATTGCATTGTATAATATTGTTATATCATTTAGTAACATTACAGCATGCTATATTATCATTGCATTTGATGGCTCACCTGGTCTTGCTCCACAATCAGTGTTCCCCTTATTCTCATGCAAAGCTCTGTAGTGCCTAAGCGTGGATGAGGTGTTGTTGTTATATCACAGCTCCCTGGCACATAGCAATCACTTCACCTTGTACAAAAGTACAGACAGCTTAACATAGGTTTTATTGCACCATCAGTATCATGAAAATACATCTTCTGTAGAAATGTACATACCTTGTTGGGAGATATAAGCTCAAAATGTTCCCACACAGGGAGGACATCCTTCTCTTCTTAGCTGGCTCCATTCTCTCCTGACTTTCTCTCCTCACTCTCCTAAACCTCCAAACTGTCTCCAAACTCTCACTAACTCTCACTAACCGCAACTCTCCATCAAACACCCACATTTTGAATGGAGTCTGAGGGGTTTATATCGCTGTCATAGCTCGCGGCAAAGTTCGAACCGCTTCCTGAACCAGTCACGTGGTACAGCCGGGCTGCGAGGCTTTGGACGTCATCATTTTCAGCTCCCATAAATGAAGCAAGCCTCAATACGCGCTTCGCGGAAACGCCCCCTCCATTACTCGACACACGCTTCGAAGCCTTGATACAGAACGTCACATCACTAGTTTTATCACTCGGGAGGAGAAACACACACGGAAGGAGCACACACGGATTTTCACTGAAGAGTAGTGATTAGTGGTGGGCCGATCGATCCAAATATCGATACCAAGTTGGCATCGGTATCGAATCAATACTAGGCTGGTGAGATCGATTCTTTACTTTTAAGTTCCGCTCTTGTTTGTAATGCTGTGCTTTTGGCAAAGGTCGCTGGACTTGCTGCTCCTGTGTCAGCGCAGAGCAGACGGACTTTGCTCCCTCATCAGCGCAGAGCAGACGGACTTTGCTCCCTCTTCCCCCTCTTGTGTTGACATGTTGCGCTGTCACTTGACGTGACTTAGACAAGTTGGGGGTTGTTAAGTTGTTTACATATTATTTATATTTTTATCAGCTGTTATTGTTGTTGAGAATTTTAATTGTAAATTTTGTATTATAGTTTCCCAACAGTACTTGTTTTGATTTGTTTACTGGTTTGCACAATTTATTGTAAAATTTTTATTAAAAAAATAAAAATAAAATGAGTAAACCGCCACGGCAGACCTGATGGCATTTTCATGCTTCACAGCATGATTTATTCTTACAATAATCACATGGCTGCTGTAACAGTACATTTTGCTGCAGCTCTCCTGCTGCCAGCTATACACATCACAATCAACAACAACACAGAACACAGCACAGGTTTTAAGCCGGCGAGGCATGATTGTAGATGCCGTGCAACTGAGTCCATCTCAGGGCGTACCCCGCCACATACCCCCTTTGCCCCTGAGACCGAGCCTAACCTACTCGCCCCCTCCGCGAGCAGGCGAGGGAATCGGCCCGTACCATCGGCGCCCCAGGTAGCCACCCATGTGGCAAACAGCAGCGGGGCTGCAGGCATGGAAGTGAGCCGGGGCTCACAGGCAGCTGAGCAGGCGGTCAGCGCGCAGTACCACGCAGCGTGCTGGCCTCTGTTGGAAGAGAGGCTGGACCGGACAGCACGCTGCCCTCGGATGTGGCAGGACCCCCCGCACCTCCGTCTCCAGCTTGGCAGGTCCCGCTGGCGCGCCAGCCTCCAGCTCACCCCGAACCGGTCCTTCCCATGCGCTGTCCACCGTTACAATAATCACACGATTTCTCTAACAGTACATTAGTACAACGGCTGCAGCTCGCCAGCTGTACACATCACTAACAACAATACAAGCAGAGCACAGGTTTTAAGCCAGCCAGGCGTGATTATAGACGCGGTACAGGTGAGTCCATCTCACCTGCAGTGGCATCGCAGAGCAGCCACAATAAGAAAGCATTTTCTATTTAATTATAAACTTTATCCTAATTATTAGGGGTGCAACGATACACAAAATTCACGGTTCGGTTCGGTTCGATACTTTGGTGTCACGGTTCGATATTTTTTCGATACAAAAAAATGTTCATGCCTTTTTAATTTGTCATTTATTAAAATTATAAATATATATTTTAACTCAAAAGTACAGTTTTTAAATTTAACCCTAACCCTTGTGCGTGTTTTTTATTTTGACAGCGAATGCGCACCTGTGGACCACTTATGTGCAGCCCTGGTTATTTAGCTCATCATATCGCAGCCACAGAAATTATTTTGTCCATATAAACCATAAAGCTGCACTTTCTTTTGCCTTATAGTCTGATTTGTCATAACTTCTCCGTTTTGTGGTAAGCTTTTCTTTGGCTGTCACTTCTTCACCCTGACCTGTCTTATTTGGCTCAGCAGAACTGAAATGCTTTTACACACGCACTCACATAAGCTCAGCGATTCTCTGCGCGATCAACCTCTCACATGTTTAAGCTTGCTGCGGGAGATTTCACTTGTCATGTTTGCATAGTAAGCTAACGATTAATAAGACGATGTCAGAGGAATTGGTGCACAAATTATCATCACTCACAGATCAGTGCTGTCGCTCTCTATACACAGTTCGCACGATTGCAAAGTGAAAGCAAAAAAACAAGCGCAAATTCAAACGCGATTTCAATATGTCACATATTGACAGTGGCTCACCGATGCCAATGACATAATTACCCAGCTACATTTCTGAAAGAATGCAAAAGCATTGACATATATTTTTCCTACAATAGCCCGACGGGCAGGGCAGAGATAGATTTTGGTAGCCCGACTGAAAAAATCGCTAGCTCCGGGACGTCGGGCTAGCGATATTGCGAGCCCTGTATCTGATTGAGGAATCACTCATCTTTGGAAAAGAGAGTTTATTACAGAGAAATGGCTCTTTCCAAAATAAAAGCTATACTATCCGCTTCTTCTGGGCTATATTCTCAGCAGCATAAGGAGAATCATGTGCTAACAGCTGTCTAAATGACTCGGCTAAAGTTAGTAGCATGCTTGTTGTTTTTGTCTTTGCACTAGGATGATGTCGGCGTAAATGTGCAGTCATATTCGTTGTGTTCCCACTAGTGCTTTCAGGTTAATCTCGTTGAAATGACCTTAACGCCACAACACGGCAAATCTCCGTTAACGAGCTACCGCCGATCGCTCCGTGCATGGGGCTAGACGGCCAACACGTTAACGAGCTAACTGCGCTAACACACTAGTTCACACCAATGTAATTAAGCATTGCATGGCACATCCAACATACTGTTTTACTTTAGTCCATGACTCGCTTACCTTCAGGGTCATACGTCACATGAAAACCAAAATAATTCCAAACGCCAGATCTGAATGAGGTTCAATTTGCTTGTTGCAAGCAGAGCTTAACTTCTGTCTCGCTAGCTTGCCCTGCGCTCTTCCTTCTGACTATGCTGTCTGTGTTGAGCGCTCAGTGGATCTGCGCTCGACAGTGCAGCCTAGGCAGAGTAGTCGAACACAGATTCACTGAGCGCTCAACACAGACAGCATCGTCAGAAGGAAAATTGATAAAATAAATTACAAATGTTGTATTGTTCGATACATATGCGTACCGAACCGAAAGCACTGTATCGAACGGTTCAATATCGATACGAATATCGTTGCACCCCTACTAATTATGTCCTGGGTTTTAACTATTTAATAATAAAAAATGAACCATCACAAAAAACACTTAAGGTTATAAAAATTAATTGAGATTTAGCAATTCAATGACGTATCCACCTTATTTATTGAAAAGTATCGGTATCGGCAATACTGGCCCGCATTTACTTGGTATCGGATTGATACCAAAATATGCAGTATCGCACACCACTGGTAGTGATGTGCGGATAGATAATGAAATATCGATTCCTCCGATACCAGTAATTTATGTTCTATAATCGATTCTCACATTAAAATATCGATATTTTAGTAATTTAGAGTAAATTTGTAGTTTATCATTAACAGGAACACAGTGGAAAGAAACTATAACATTCGGATTGTCTACATTCAGAGGAACTACTTCCTCTTCTGCCTTTCATAGTCATGTGCAAAATATGGCTGTATAAATGTCTCGCAGCCCCTTGGCGTGCGCACTCACAACAATGGCTGAGCGTAATTGTGCAGACGTATTTTACCTCCACAAACAGCTGAGACGTGGTTTGCGATACATGTGGCAAAAAAGTGCTCCAAGAGTGAGGTGTTGTGGCCATACTAGGGAGGCATTCAAAAGGGCTGTTGGGGGGTGATAAATACATTTTACAGGGTTTATTGATCGGATAAAATACGTTAAATGTCACCATTATTATTGGCCGGCCCGGAAACAGCGGGGGTGTCCAAATTCAGAGGCTGCTTCCACCTGAGGACCCGACCTTGGCGGTCTAAAGAAAGTAGTAGGGTAGTACATCACGAGCTCCCTCGGTGGAGTGAAACTCTGCCGTCTGCTCCTGGCTATCTAATATATAACCGGGCACTGACGTAAACTCTTCTGTTTAATTATTGTTTGATGTTTATTCAGCTGTGTGAAAACCCTGGAGGAACCCTCCCGAGGGATTAATGAAGTTAAATTTAATTTAATCTAATCCAGTGTCATGTTTAGGTGGAAACTAGCAAGCTAACTTCCTGTTAACTTCTAACTCCGTTAAATTTAATAACTTCTGTTTTCATGGATGCTTGGATGTTAAACTTAATTGTTACACCTGTAAAGCAGCAACGCTGATGATTTTATTAAAGATGAAAGAATTTAGACCGTTTTTAACTCTCATGTTCGTTTGACTTTGGGACCTGAAGGACGGAGTTTTGGACCCAGATTACTCCGCGAAGCTCCTCACTACAGCCGTAATGCTCTGACAATCCATCAAAACATTTTTTAACAGATTTCTGCACGCCAAAATCGGTTCGAGGTCAGTAAGCACAACCAGAATTCATACATAAGGCACACTCGATTTTTGAGAAAATTAAAGGATTTTAAGTGTGCCTTATAGTGTGGAAAATACGTTATACAGAAGAAAAGAATATATCGCGATATATATCGTTACCCACGTGCTTCAAATTATATCGCGATATGGATTTTAGGCCATATCCCCAGCCCTAGTATGAAGTCAGTAAACCAAACCCTCAGAGCCCCAGAGTTTCTCTTTTGATGCTGTAACCCAACAGGACTTTTCCAGCTTCAACACACTCTGTCACACACAGTGCTAAAAACACAGTTATTACAAGAAAGCATGTTGTTAGGGAAAATTTCTAAAACACTTCTTCAGTAAAGACTCAGAGAAGAGAAACACACAGAACTTCTTGCTAGCAAGGGCAGTCTCAGAGACTCGCACTAAGAAACTGCCCCATCTTTATTTATACTTCAGTAGTGTGTGTGTGTGTGTGTGTGTGTGTGTGTGTGTGTGTGTGTGTCGTGCTGTTGATCAAAGGGTCATATAACATGAAAGCACAAAAGGTACATCCTTGGTCATAAAGAGGGTAGTCTCCCCCACCCTAGATGGCACGGTGAGGAAGTCCAGCAGTTAAAGCACTTAGACTAAAACAGACATAGCTACGTTAATCCTACCATAAAACAATAAGAGAAGGTATGACCTCTCTCGTGCTCCCAGGATGTGGGTGTGCATTCTAGTGTGGAATACACACCAAGCCTTTGCAGCCTGTTAAAGATCACACACAATTAATTATATGCCTCTAAGTATACATGGTTGAATATTTCCTAATACAAATAACTACATGCAGTATTCTACCATATGCAAACTTATATCACTAAAAGATTATACTGACTACTAAATACAATTTTCCATTGACACATGTGGAAAAACAGCTGATCATAGCCATGGCATATTGTTAAAATAAACACACTTTATCAGCTATTATCATGGTTTCTACCATTCTGAGTACGGACCCATGAGGCGGCCTTCACAGCCAGAAGCTCTTGAAGCCATGAAGCCGGATCAGAGCCAGAATAGTGGCCCACACATCACCGGTAGCGTAAATCAACAAATTAAAGGAAATCAAATTAAACAGAAAAAACACAAAAACATCAGAAAGCTGCATACACTTATCACAGACATGAACGTCATGATAATTTGCGACCTTTTATGATTTGTTTGCACATTTCTTTTTTGAGGATCGAATGATTGTACAGCAGACATCAAGAATTTCATGGATAAGCTTTAATTTATCTTGGATTTTGTCCAATCTAATAACAATAATTGTTATGAGGGCTTCTATATCAACTCCAGAACACGGTAACTTATTTACTAAGATGCGTGTGAAAATGTCCTGATTAGACCTCAAAAGGTCCTCGTGGTCAAAGGGTTATATTAACTGTAGCAGAACTGAATTTGAATTTAAGTGTCACGGCTAATGGAAACATGGACTCAAAACGCCAGACAATCTGATAAAAGCAGCAGTGTATAGTTATTTATCATGACCAAAAAAAGCTTTTGACACAATTAATCATGACATATTACTTGATAAACTGGAGTACTACGGCATTAGAGGAGTGGTGTTAGAATGGGTAAAGAGTTATTTGAGAGACAGGCAGCAATTTGTGAAAATTGGGGAATATCAATCAGAGTGTATGGACATTGTTTGTGGAGTTCCGCAGGGGTCAGTATTGGGACCAAAGCTGTTTATCCTCTATATCAATGATATATGCAGAACATCAGATATACTACAGTTTATTCTATTTGCAGATGATACAAATATTTTTTGTGCTGGAGAGAACTTACAGCAGCTTTTGGAAATTGTCACACAAGAAATGATTAAACTGAAAACATGGTTTGATAGAAATAAGCTATCATTAAATTTGGAAAAAACTACATTTATGTTATTCGGAAATTGTAAAAAAGATGCAGGAGCAAAATTATTAGTAAACAATGTTGAAATAGAGCAAGTTTCGGATACAAAATTTCTGGGTGTGATAATAGATAACAAAATCTGCTGGAAACCTCACATAAAGCATATACAAGCCAAACTGTCAAGAAGCATCTCCGTACTAAGTAAAGTTAAATATTTTTTGCCTTCCAAATCACTCCGGGTACTTTATTGTTCACTTATATTGCCATATTTGGAATACTGTGTGGAAATTTGGGGAAACACATATAAAACTGCACTTCAACCAATATGTAAAATTAAAAAAAAAGCAATCAGGATGATTAATAAAGCAGGATTTAGAGACCATACTAACATCATGTTTTTGAAATTAAAAATACTGAAGTTTATGGATCTTATAAAATATAAAACTGCAAAAATTATGTACAAGGCCAGATACAATATGTTACCAGGAAATATACAGAGGATGTTCTATGACAGAGAAGGAGACTATGAATTGAGGGGGAAATTGAATCTAAGGATTCTTAAAGCACGGTCAAAGGTTAAAACCTTTTGTGTCACTATTTATGGGGTAAAACTGTGGAATAGTTTTACTATAGATCTACAGCAATGCTCAGGAATTAGTAAGTTCATGAAAATACTTCGAAAACTGATTTTGGAAGAATATGATACCGATAAAGATGATCACCCATTGTATGTATAAAAATATCAAATTATATCCAAATTATATCAATCACGGTAGCCAAGTTTATATAGGTTCTCCTCGTGTATCGTGTGGAGTATGTGATGATGGGAATTAGGTGAATTATGTGGGATCAATAAGATGTTGAGCAGGGGTAGGAATTAATAAGTATGTTCATACTTCTTCCTACTCCTTTTCAGACCAAACATTGTTACATTATGTCAGACGATTTTGTTTTATTTCATTATATATTTTTTGTTTATCTGAACACATACGTGTGTGTGTGTATATCTACATATATATTCGTATCTGTAAATGAAAATATATGTAGTGTGTATATATTGTTTTTTGTTTTATATGTCTGAAACAAATAAAGATACAATACAATACAATACAATACAGTCTTAAACAAAGAAGGGCGATTGTCCAAAGGTGATTTTCTCCCAATTCCCGAAGGTGGTGCACATGAGGTAGTGATGTGCGATACCACTGATTTCCTTTCCGATCCGATACCAAGTAATATTCAGGGTGGTATCGATGATACTGATACGGTCTTTCACTACTCGGGTTAAACATGATATATAAGTCACTTTGATAACTTAAAAATGTTATTGTTTGGCTTTTTCAGTGTTTTATTTGTTCGTGACTAAATCGGTTTGGCTGAGATTAAAGTTATTA
>NW_024582631.1:198273-203482 GCF_018398535.1 Haplochromis burtoni
GATGAACGCCAACTTTTTTTCTACTCGATAAAAGTTAACGTGAGGGATTCTGGTGGTTAGGGACAAATGCAATCGCAAAGCAGGATGCTATACACGGGGCAAACGTCAGTCAGGAGAACAACTGAGATTATTCATCCACAATACAAGGTAGTTATTAATGTACTGCAACAATATGGGAATAGAACAGCTACGAGAGAATTCAACATTAATGAATCAATGTTACGGAGGTGAAGCAGAGTTTTTGGCTTTCCCAATATTTCAAAAGTGCTTCATCTCTTTGCTATGACTGTCTCCCGGCTTAATTTGCAGATGATAACCGTTGTAGCCGCTGTGACGCTTTCGACCAAAACAGGCACAGCTTGATGACATCATCAATATGCGCTATCGCGATAGAGCGGTATAGTCAAAATCTCTATCGTTGGCCAAATTTATATCGTTTGTATTTTATATCGTTTATATCGCCCACCCCTACTGCATGCATACTGCTTTAAATTTAGTGTTGTGCCATAATATCCATCCTGATTTAATTATTTTTTAATTTCATGTTTTTGGTTTCTGATTTTTGTGTTTATTGTAAACTGGTATTTGGTATTTGTAACAAATTAGGGTTTTTCATGCAGTACATAAAAAACTAAGTGGAAAACACAGTGACTTTTTCTAACACCGCACTGTGTTGCTGTTATGTGGCTGTTGCTTCCTCTCTGCTCACTGACGTTAATTGATATTAACTGCGCTGGTGAGCAGCAGCTGGTAGATGCACTTGATTGCTTCGGCTGGCTGCTGAAGCCTCGCCCACCTGACTGTCCCAGCCCTCAGAACTGTGTTTTTTCCACAGCTGTCTGCAGAGCACAAGTGGACATCTCTGTCTTCGGCTGGACCTTTTACTGCGACTGTTTTAGAAACGAGCGCGTTTACGTCACAAACAGCAGGAGGAAAGTATTTGCTGGACCAACGTCAGTGTTTTAAGAGGTAGGAATTTATTCCATGTGTTTTATGAAGGTTAAGATGACGCATCAGAATCTTTGATCGAAATTAGCCTTCTTCATAGATCGTAGTGTCTCCACATGGTGGGTCTTTTCCATTTTATTCCCCGTCAGAGTAATATCTGAAAAAAAAGAGAGATTTTATTTGCCCACACAACAACAAAAATATCTTTCAAAGTTTTTTTCAAGTTATAATATTTCCATTTATATCTTTAAGGATGATTGCTTTTCTTTTCTTTTGTTTTTATTCTGATATTTTGAAAATGACCTCAGGTTAAGTCTTTCAGATATATCTTAATCACTTTATGTTGTATTCAGGCTGGCTATATTTTAATGAAAGTTACGTGTCAGTATAACGATCATGTTCAAATTAAATCTCTGATTTAGCTGTGAATAGGTACAAAGATGGTGTCCTGTGGTCTACGCAGTGTCCAGATGGAACCAGGTAAAACATCACTTAATAAATACAATTTCATAGGAGATGGGGGGGACGGCTGTAGCTCAGGAGGTACAGCAGGTTGCTTACCAATTTGGAGGTTCGACCCCCGTCTGTTCCAGTCTGCATGCCAAATATCCTTGGGCCATGTACCAACCCCAAGTTGCTTTCTGATGCATCTATTGGCGCATGATTGCCTGTGCACTTCCATAGAAAGAGTATAGAAAAAAGTGCTTGTGCAAATGGGTGAATGAGACAAGTTGTGTAAAGTGCTTTGAGATAGAGTAGAAAAGTGCTGTATAAGAACCAGTCCATTTAACTGGTTTGACTAAGTTAAGATGTGTTGTAAATTTGGATGTTTCTGTTTGTCTGTCAGTTCCTCTGAAGAGCATTGAGGTGGAGCTGGAGGTGAGGGACCATGTGGCTACAGTGGTCTCCACTCTGAACTACGAGAACAAGGAGGACAAACCATTAGAGGCTGTTTTTGTCTTCCCTCTGCCTGGAGATGCTGCTGTCTGTCATTTCAGCGCTCAGATTGGACAGACACAGATTGTAGCTGAGGTCAAGGAGAAACAGAAGGTGAGCTGGACAGTAAATATAACCTGATTATAAGTGAGCTTCAAAATAAACACAGTGAATGTCACTGACATGTGTCACCTGTGCTTCAGGCTCGTGAATTGTATGATGATGCTCTGAGCTCCGGTCAGCAGGTCTGCCTATTGGCAGAGAGTGATGAGAGTCCAGATATATTCTCTCTGAGTGTGGGCAGTCTGCCTCCAGGAGAGAGCGCCTCCATCAGGTTGGAGTACGTCACTGAGCTGGCTGTGCAGGCTGATGATGGTCTGAGGTTCTGTCTGCCTGCTGTGCTCAACCCTCGATACCAACCTCAGGGTAGGACAACTGTAGCTTTTCTTTTGATCCTGCTTGCCTTTTGTGTTGTTCTCTGTCAAGATAACCTTTGTTGCCACTGATTTTCAGTCCACCTCTTGTGTAAATTCGTATGCCTCGAACCCTTTTTCCCTTTTATAAGAATGGCTTCTTGATAGCCACCCTCCTTTTGAGAGCGTTTCTGATGAAGCTTCAATGAACAGTAAATGGATCAACTAAAGACCCAGATCCATCCCTCGGGTCCTGTTAGCTGGATCTTTTTCCTATTTCTTAAGGACATGACTTTCAAATCATTATGTGCTGTAGATAGTTTGTTAGGCCTGGCACTTCTTCACCTGTCTAGTTTCCACAATGTTTTAAGGACACACTGCACAGCTTACCCAGATATGTCAAGTTTTTATCTAATAGCACTATAGCACTTTGGCAATCATCTTATTGTTGCCAAAATATTATTTTATAAATGTCAAAGTGTTATTTTTTTACTTTTTCATGGTTTCAGCTAAAGAAATGGGAACAACTGATGTGTACTTGCAACAGGCTGCCTAAAGATACAGTTTAAAATTGTGTCCACTTTGCTAAGTTGTCTATTATGTGTAGACACAACACTGGTTCCTCCCTTGAGTTGGGTGCCCATGAAAAAGGCACCTAACATAATATGTACACAAGCTTTTATTACTGCACCTGCGTGTCAGGCTACATTTCACTGTGTGTTATACTTGTATAACTATGCATGTGACAAATAAAGAACCTTGAACCTTGAACCTTCTCATACCTGGGTTTACGTCCCCCTTATGTAAATGTGTATATGAGGGAGATTTACAGAGAACATTAAAAGTCAACATCCAAATATATGGCCCTGCAGATGATACTTAGCTTTATCTATTGTTGAAGCCAGATGGCAAACAACAATTGAACTAAATTATGCTGAAAAACTAGTTCATGCATTTATTACTGCAGCGAGAGTACTGACTGGGCCTAGAAAAAGAGAACATATTTATCCCATACTGGCTTCTCCTAATTGGTTCACTGTCAAATCCAGAATCAAATTTATAATTCTTTTACTCTCATGTGACTTTTGTTTCACTGTGATTTGGTACTATACAAATAAAACTGAAGTGAAATGTATTAAAATCAAATAACAATAGAAAGAAAACCAGAACATGAGGTTCAATTAATTTTTCTGTGAACCTTGAAGTTGATACTGTAACAAAAGATTTACTTCTAATCAGTCTGATGCTGTGTACAGGAAGTGCAGGTGCAGGTTTCCAGGTAACTTCTGTTCCAGCCTCTCTGGTGCCCTACAGTCTGTCTTTTTCTGCCCGAGTGTCCTCTCCTCGTCCAATCTCTAAAGTAGAGTCCAACTGCTCCCTGGACCCTCTGCAGTACCTCAACACCGATCAAACCCAGGCCACGGTAGGTAGAGTGCTGATGTGTCTGCTGTGTGTGGTTGTTACTTGTTACTGAGGAATAAATATGAATGTGTTTGTGGTGTGCAGGTCAAGCTGGCTGCAGGACACAAGTTTGACAGAGATGTTGAACTGCTGATTTATTACAAAGACGCCCACCAGCCCACTGCTGTGGTGGAGGCAGGACAGACCTCTGCTGAGCCGGGTGAGTGAAAGTTTTTAGTTTGCAAATACACATTTCATTATCCTTACTTTTTAACAAACAGTTTATGTGTTGGAATAAAAAGCATTTATGTAATTTTCTTTTTCTGTCTCTCATTTTCAGGCTCTCTGATGGGTGATCCAGTGGTGATGGTGAGTCTGTACCCTGGGTTCCCCCAGTCTGTGATGTCTTCAAAGGCTTCATGTGGAGAGTTTGTGTTCTTAGTGGATCGATCTGGAAGTATGGGATTTAGGAACCACGGATTTCCTCGCCAGACTCGCATCCACGGTGCCAAGGTATTCATAATAAGTTTACTCTGAAATCTTTCATTTCATGATGTGCCTCTCACACAGTGGCCTCACCATCTTTTCCCTCTTCCCTTAAGGACACTCTACTGCTGCTGTTGAAGAGTTTACCAATTGGCTGCTATTTCAACATTTACAGTTTCGGGTCCAAATATGAACACATCTTCCCGTGAGTCTCTGCCTCACATCAGTCAGCCCAACAACAGTCTGTTTTTGATACGAAGTACATGTACTTGTGTATTGGTGTTTGTGTAATGACAGTAAGAGTGTGGAGTACAGCCAGAAGACCATGGAGGAGGCTCTGAAGAAAATAAAGAAGATGAAGGCTAATCTTGGAGGAACAAAGATCCTGAAGCCCCTCAAATATATTTACAGCCAGGCCTGCATTCCCAATCAGCCCAGACAGGTAACACAGACATATACACTGACATTACACTGACTATTAATGCACTTTTTTTAAACGCTCAGCTTGAACAGTTATACAAAGTTAGTGTAGTGTCCAGGAAACAGTTCTGCTCTTTTGTTTGCTTGTTTATTGTGTATTACCATGAAAGTATTTTTGTTTTTGAAACTTAACTCAGCTCTCAGAACTAGTTGTGTGTTTCTGGGTCTGATGTTATGTCCTTATGTGCCAACTCTCCTCTCCAGCTGTTTGTCTTTACTGATGGACAGGTGGGAAACACCAAAGAAGTGATCGATCTGGTGAAGAAGAATTCAGATTCTCACAGGTGAAACTACAAAAAACTGTTATATCTACACAATTACCAGAATGTCCAACATGTCCTCTGTGTACACAACAAAAGCTGGTGTATTGCAGGTGTTTCTCTTTTGGGATTGGGGAAGGGGCCAGCTCTGCTCTCATCAATGGGATGGCCAAGGAAGGAGGAGGTCACGCTCAGTTCATCACAGGGACTGACAGGATGCAACCAAAAGTAAGACAATAAGTCATAATAATTGTCATCATAAAAAGACAACATGATGTTATTATT
>NW_024582631.1:205529-225226 GCF_018398535.1 Haplochromis burtoni
GTACAGCCTGGCAGGTCATCCCTCTGAGAACCAGCTGCACTTCAGTCTCAGACCTGCAGAGGACACTGGGTAAATGAGTTCATATCTAGTGTCAGAATTAGATATGACAACAGAATAAAGCATTATGCATATGTCAACGTGACTGCATTTGCTTTTAACTCAGAGCACAAGAGCACCTAACTACTACATGTATTTTTGTAGGATAAAGAAAAAAAGTTAATTTCATGTCAGATTTCTGTTCATTAATAAGTTGCATTAAATATATCATTTTTGAATTTATTTTGGCAAGATGAAAGTGTAAGAAGAATCCCAGCTGTACTTCTTCCTTCACCCTGTTTGCAGATTAACAGTCCACATGTTGGCTGCTCGAACTCTGATTCGCTCCCTCGAGATGGAAGCAAGAGACGACAAAGGAGAGCGTGATGAGGAAATGAAGAAGAAGGTGGAGGAGTTGAGTATCCAGTCAGGAGTGAGCAGTGCCTTTACTGCCTTTATTGCTGTTAGTAAAAGCAGTGGTGAGGCGATACAAGGACCCCTGATAAGCATAGATAGTCGAGCAAACCGTGAGTATTCACATTTATATTTTCTGTATTCTGAAACACTGAATGTTGTTTTGCTTGTCCTTTCAAGCCCTACTTTATTAACACAACATGAGCTCAGAAGGATGTACTGTGAAACATGATTATTAGCACCATATTTTGACCTCTGAGTTGGAGTTTTCATTGCCAGGAAGGTAGATTTCTTTTTACCTTGTTCATTCACAGTGGTAACTTATGCCGAACACTTAATTGGTCTTGAGCAAGTTATATTGAGAGTTTCAGTTCAAAATCACTCTTTAAAATATGCAAAATGTAGGCCTCTACTTACGAGATGAGTTTTACACATGTAGTCTGCAGAGCTGTATCTTACTAACACAGCTGAAGGAAGGTATGCATGAAGTCACAGCAGCACAAAATGTGCAGTGCATGCACATGGCCCCAGTAGTGCTCGCTGGAAGCAACAATAAGGTTGCCAAAGTCTTGTGAGAGCTCATTTGTTTTACCCATCACGAGATGTTTCTTGTGTGACACATTGGTAATGAGACACCTTTCCAGAGGCCATCAGTTGGGACTGAAGCAACTGATATTAATTTGCACCAAGTGTCAGAACTGCTTTTTAATTACTGATAGATATTCTTCTTTCCATGCCCTTTTGCTCTTCCCTTTCTTCATGCGTTTTTCCCCTGTGTCATTTCTCATTTTTACACATAATTTATGGACACGTTTGGCTTGATTTCTTAGTATTTTTGGATTGGATGAGTTGTTAATGATTTTTGGTTAGAGCTTCATGTCAGTAGCATCTTTAAAAATACATTAACTTGGAAAATTGGTGACATGTTTAATACTTATTTTAGCCACTGTGTGTATGTGAGAGAAAAAGACTCTTCACCACCACCTGGTGGTTGCAGGAAATTATGAGCAATTATTTTGTGGAAAAGTAAAATAGAATCAAAGGCTTTACACTGCTGCGTCTCCATTTCAGACCCATTAGTTACATTTGTAAGTGTGAAAATATGACGATATACTATAGAAAGTTCAAATGGTTATTTTCGGTGACTTAGTGGAAAACGGATAAAACATCTGAGGTACTGCAGACATCAAATAAGGATATACTGAAATGAATACGTTTCATGATTTGGATAATGCAAAAAATGATATTCAGGGATTTTTTTTTACATTTTGAAACATATTATTTTGTATTTTGCATCTTTTTCCCGATTTTAACTCTCTTTTACAAAATTGTTATGGCTTTATGATTGAATTAAGTTTTTTTTTTTTTTTTTTTTTTTTTTGCTACAGCTTGTCTGTAAATACACTTCAAAGACACTGTTTTTTAAATCATGATTATAACTTTGTCTTGTGTCAAACAGTTTTATTCCTTCGCCAATACAGTTTTTCAGATTCCTGTGAGATCAGTAAAGGTAAGTAGTTTTACTGGAGCATGTGCAAACATAAACTGAAAAATAGTGTATAAGACAAAACCGAGTTCGTGCCACCTTTATTCTTCAGCGGAGCCTGAACTCCCTTAGAAGCTTTCTTGTAATTTCTTTATTTATTTAAAATTCAGGAATAGTTCTCCGCCTGGCTTGACTAACCAACAAGCAAATAGCATTCCTGGGAAAATGGTCGGGTACTAGGATTTATTTCTACAAGCATTCTGGAAAACTATTGCTTAATGCCACAAAGTCCGTCTTCTTTAAAGCCAGTTTTTCAATTAGTCATTTTTTTAACCAATAAATTGGCACTTTTGAAGTTCCTCCACGGGTATAGCGGTTAAAACATATTCTCGGCGAGAAAGTGGTTGCTTGTTTAATTCCAGACAGACATAAATTCTACATTTGGGTTTCATCAGGAAGGACATTTGCAGAATAAGCCCTTAAGGAAAGGTAGTAGCTGGAATAAGATTTTAGTTAGCACTGTTTTTGGATTGTGTGTTTCTTTGAGTTTCTGTCTTAGTTTTTGCTATTTTCCATAGATTTTATTAATGACAGGTAGTATTTTGTTACTTCCCTGTCTTCTCTGCATTTAGTCTAACTTTAAAAAAAAAAATTGATCATCTTTAAGTTTCAACACTTTCTTGTCACTTGTCAGTAATTTTGATCATTTTTATGAATTATGGGATAGTATTACTACCTTTCATTTAATTGATTGTAGTCCAATGTTTCCTCCAATATACCAGCTTCTGTCTTCCATACGGAAGGCAGTATAGTATGGAATTCCCTGTTTATCCAGCCTCATAAACCCCACCCTTGAGATTTTGTTGCTTTTTTTTTATTCTAAAACCTGACCTTTTAAAACCTACTGAGAATATTTTGACCAGTTATTGAATTTAACCAAAATTCTGATACTAAGTAAAATTGAAAATAATAATAAATTTGATATATTTTCCAACCATAAAATGGAAGAAATTGTGCTACTCTTTGAACTAGATAAATACAAGTTTTTATTTATTTATAGACTGTGACTCAGAGGGGATTGTGCAGGGACTGTCTACAAAGTGCAAGGTTGAAAAGAGAAAGATATTTTAATCTAACTAACACAATAGGTGTTTTTTTTTTAAATAACTTCCTGCTCTTCTGTAGGTTATATCACAAACTTTAGTTCAGGTGTTTTGTAAAAAGACCTGAGATTGCATCCTTTAGCCGTGTCATATTCACTTTCTGTATTCATTCTCTCAGTTTGCCTTTGTATGACATTAATGTGTAAATGTATCAGTTCCAGTAAACTAAAATCTATGATTTGTCTGTATGTAGGTACAAATACAGGATCCTGTGGTCTGATAACTGCCCAGAAGGACCCAGGTAAAAAAAAAAAAAAACATCCGCTCCTGCATCTCTGATGGCATGAAGGTGGATTCAGTTGCATCAGAAAACAAAAAATACTATAAAGGCCCAGAATTGTTGAAACACTAAAGAAGTTAGAAAAGTAGGGAAAAAAGTGGAAGAAGTATTGACTTAGACCCTACCTCTTTCATAATTCATTCATAATGTACCATCTGTAAGTTTGGATGTTTTGATTCTGTTTGTCTGTCAGTTCCTCTGAAGAGCATTGAGGTGGAGCTGGAGGTGAGGGACCATGTGGCTACAGTGGTCTCCACTCTGAACTATGAGAACAAGGAGGACAAACCATTAGAGGCTGTTTTTGTCTTCCCTCTGCCTGGAGATGCTGCTGTCTGCCATTTCAGTGCTCAGATTGGACAGACACAGATTGTAGCTGAGGTGAAGGAGAAACAGAAGGTGAGCTGGACAGTAAATATAACCTGATTATAAGTGAGCTTCAAAATAAACACAGTGAATGTCACTGACATGTGTCACCTGTGCTTCAGGCTCGTGAATTGTATGATGATGCTCTGAGCTCCGGTCAGCAGGTCTGCCTATTGGCAGAGAGTGATGAGAGTCCAGATATATTCTCTCTGAGTGTGGGCAGTCTGCCTCCAGGAGAGAGCGCCTCCATCAGGTTGGAGTACGTCACTGAGCTGGCTGTGCAGGCTGATGATGGTCTGAGGTTCTGTCTGCCTGCTGTGCTCAACCCTCGATACCAACCTCAGGGTAGGACAACTGTAGCTTTTCTTTTGATCCTGCTTGCCTTTTGTGTTGTTCTCTGTCAAGATAACCTTTGTTGCCACTGATTTTCAGTCCACCTCTTGTGTAAATTCGTATGCCTCGAACCCTTTTTCCCTTTTATAAGAATGGCTTCTTGATAGCCACCCTCCTTTTGAGAGCGTTTCTGATGAAGCTTCAATGAACAGTAAATGGATCAACTAAAGACCCAGATCCATCCCTCGGGTCCTGTTAGCTGGATCTTTTTCCTATTTCTTAAGGACATGACTTTCAAATCATTATGTGCTGTAGATAGTTTGTTAGGCCTGGCACTTCTTCACCTGTCTAGTTTCCACAATGTTTTAAGGACACACTGCACAGCTTACCCAGATATGTCAAGTTTTTATCTAATAGCACTATAGCACTTTGGCAATCATCTTATTGTTGCCAAAATATTATTTTATAAATGTCAAAGTGTTATTTTTTTACTTTTTCATGGTTTCAGCTAAAGAAATGGGAACAACTGATGTGTACTTGCAACAGGCTGCCTAAAGATACAGTTTAAAATTGTGTCCACTTTGCTAAGTTGTCTATTATGTGTAGACACAACACTGGTTCCTCCCTTGAGTTGGGTGCCCATGAAAAAGGCACCTAACATAATATGTACACAAGCTTTTATTACTGCACCTGCGTGTCAGGCTACATTTCACTGTGTGTTATACTTGTATAACTATGCATGTGACAAATAAAGAACCTTGAACCTTGAACCTTCTCATACCTGGGTTTACGTCCCCCTTATGTAAATGTGTATATGAGGGAGATTTACAGAGAACATTAAAAGTCAACATCCAAATATATGGCCCTGCAGATGATACTTAGCTTTATCTATTGTTGAAGCCAGATGGCAAACAACAATTGAACTAAATTATGCTGAAAAACTAGTTCATGCATTTATTACTGCAGCGAGAGTACTGACTGGGCCTAGAAAAAGAGAACATATTTATCCCATACTGGCTTCTCCTAATTGGTTCACTGTCAAATCCAGAATCAAATTTATAATTCTTTTACTCTCATGTGACTTTTGTTTCACTGTGATTTGGTACTATACAAATAAAACTGAAGTGAAATGTATTAAAATCAAATAACAATAGAAAGAAAACCAGAACATGAGGTTCAATTAATTTTTCTGTGAACCTTGAAGTTGATACTGTAACAAAAGATTTACTTCTAATCAGTCTGATGCTGTGTACAGGAAGTGCAGGTGCAGGTTTCCAGGTGACTTCTGTTCCAGCCTCTCTGGTGCCCTACAGTCTGTCTTTTTCTGCCCGAGTGTCCTCTCCTCGTCCAATCTCTAAAGTAGAGTCCAACTGTTCCCTGGACCCTCTGCAGTACCTCAACACTGATCAAACCCAGGCCACGGTAGGTAGAGTGCTGATGTGTCTGCTGTGTGTGGTTGTTACTTGTTACTGAGGAATAAATATGAATGTGTTTGTGGTGTGCAGGTCAAGCTGGCTGCAGGACACAAGTTTGACAGAGATGTTGAACTGCTGATTTATTACAAAGACGCCCACCAGCCCACTGCTGTGGTGGAGGCAGGACAGGCCTCTGCTGAGCCGGGTGAGTTGTTGGTTTGCACATTTTTATTTGCAAACTAACAACTGATGATTAAAAACGTGTCCTCTTCCTTCCGGTGGGAGATAACAGTGTTTAAATATATTGTAAAATATAAAGTTTACATTCTTTTCCCCTTTTCATGCGTTTCAGGCTCTCTGATGGGTGATCCAATGGTGATGGTGAGTCTGTACCCTGAGTTCCCCCAGTCTGTGATGTCTTCAACGGCTTCATGTGGAGAGTTTGTGTTCTTAATGGATCGATCTGGAAGTATGGGATTTAGGATCAAAAGAAGGAGTCTTCAGACTTGCATCCACAGTGCAAAGGTAGTCATAATGTGTGACTCATGAAGTCTTTAATCTCTAGTGTCCCTCTCACAGTGGCTTTCTCCATCTTTTTCGTCTTCTCTGAAGGACACTCTGCTGCTCCTGTTGAAGAGTTTACCAATGGGCTGCTATTTCAACATTTACAGTTTTGGGTCCAGATATGAACACATCTTCCCGTGAGTAACTCCTTCACCCAACAGAAGTCTTCTTGTTTTTGCTAAGAAATACACGTGCTTGTGTATTGGTGTTTGTGTAATGACAGTAAGAGTGTGGAGTACAGCCGGCAGACCATGGAGGAGGCTCTGAAGAAAGTAAAGAAGATGAAGGCTGATCTTGGAGAAACAGAGATCCTTGAGCCCCTCAAACATATTTACAGCCAGCCCTGCATTCTCAATCAGCCTAGACAGGTAACACACACACACACGCACACACATGACTTAGGAGCTCACCCCAATGTTAATTACAACTAATAGTTGCATAAAGGTACTCTTGGAACATATATTTACCTAAAAATCTAAAGAGATAAGCTATGGTGACTTACTTCCTTTCCCTGTATTGGGACTGTACAACTTCACATGACTGTTTTACCTTACCAACAAATACAGAAACAGCTGGATGGGTGTTTTTGTTCTTATTGCACTATTTTCACATTTGGCTGAATAAGGTACACAAATTTAGTGTAGTGGCCCAACAAACTGGAGAGTATAAGGACATCTGCATAGAGCCGCACATTTACTTTCTGATAAGAAAATATATGTCACACCATCCTAAATGGATCTCCATTGTTACACAAGCAGTATGTAATTTGGATTGACACACAATTTGCAGTAATATTACCATGTAATTCTAGATACTGTTTTTAAAAGCTTGTCAGGACCATAATTGTTCAGGTAACTGGTCTTCATACTAACTGTGCATTGTTTGTTACTGCTAAACCATTTGTGTTTCTAAAACAAAGAACCAAAAATGGCTCTAAACACAAACTGTTTTACTGTTTTACATCTGTTATGGTGAAACTTCTTTCTAGCTGTTTGTCTTAACTCGCGGATGGGTGAAGAACGACAAAGAAGTGATAGATCTGGTGAAGAAGAATTCAAGTTCTCACAGGTGAAAACACAAAACATAACTACAAAATTGTGCAAAAGTCTTGATCCATCCCTCTTTTCTTAGTATTTTGCTTTTAAGGAGGCAGATTTTCTTTTCTTTTTTTTTCTTTTTTTTTTTTTGTTGCCATATTTAAGGTGGTCTTGGGGAATAGTCTTTCTAAAGGTCTTTACTTTGAACATGGTTGTGTGGCTGTTTTTGTTTAAGCCACATGACATTGACTTATGAGTCATTCAAGCATAAAAAGGCACTTGACTTAATATTTTATAAAATGTAACAAAATGAGGGACGGCTTAAGACTTTTGCGTGGTACCAGATATCTGCAGAATTCCCAGAATGTGCTAAAAGTTGTCTCTGTATCTAATGGAAACTGCTGTATTGCAGGTGTTTCTCTTTCGGGACAGGAGAAAACACCAGCTATAATTTCATTAATAAGATGTCCAAGGAAGGAGGAGGTCACGCTCAGTTCATCACTGCGACTGACAAGATACAACCAAAAGTAAGACATTAAACACAATCAGAAGTCAAATTAAACAAAACCACCGCAAATACTTATTTAATCAGAGAGTGTGATTCCAGTCATAAAAAAAAAACAGCTCCTAACTCTTTGTTTTGAATTATTATTCAGGTGATGCAATCACTGCAATTTGCTCTGCAGCCATCTGTGATTGACATCTCAGTCACATGGGATTTACCAAAGGAAGTGTCTGTCACTGTCCTCACTCCACCAATCACATCCATTCTCCAGGGTCAGAGGTCACTGATTTATGCCCAGCTCACTGGACAGGTAGGAGCAGCATCTTCTCACAGTGAAAGATGTCTGTTGTGTTTTGAAATCTGATTAACAGTGATGTTCATGTGAAGATGTAGTTGGTTTCTAACACTGTAATTCTGTGTCAGAGCTCAGAGGCAGCAGAGGGCTGTGTGACGCTGAAGTACAGCCTGGCAGGTCATCCCTCTGAGAACCAGCTGCACTTCAGTCTCAGACCTGCAGAGGACGCTGGGTAAATGAGCTGTTAGTCTGGTGGTACAATTAGTAGTATTAGCTTATACATTTGGTCAGGAGCAGTTATAAATTTTTTATTAGAGTAGAAATAAGTTCAGATTCAAAACTAATGATTCAATAGATTTGTGCATTCAATTTTAGCATGCACAGATTATACTAAGATTTGTTTGTATGCATTGTTTGTGGATGGAGCTAGCTGTGAGTATGTCATTGTTGTCATGTTATTAAACATTATTAGGATGAAAGTGTAAGAAGAATCCCAGCTGTACTTCTTCCTTCGCCCTGTTTGCAGATTAACAGTCCACATGTTGGCTGCTCGAACTCTGATTCGCTCCCTCGAGATGGAGGCAAGAGACGACAAAGGAGAGCGTGATGAGGAAATGAAGAAGAAGGTGGAGGAGTTGAGTATCCAGTCAGGAGTGAGCAGTGCCTTTACTGCCTTTATTGCTGTTAGTAAAAGCAGTGGTGAGGCGATACAAGGACCCCTGATACCACCACCCGGTGAGTGTTAGCACTGATATTTGATTTATTCTGAAATAGTGAATGTTCAAAGTTCTGCTGAGGTTTTTTTCTTTCAAGTCCTACTTTGTGAGCACAGGGCTGTACTAAGAAGTGTCATTAATGGCTCAGCAAAATATGTTGACATTTGAGTTTTCAGTGTCATGAAGATGGCTCGCTTTTTATCTGATTACATCACCATGGTAACTTGTGCTTAACACCTGCCCTGTCTAGAGCGAGTTACATCGTCTTAAAGCACAGAATTTTGCCTGATTCTTTCACAACCCCGAAGTTGGGACGCTCTTTAAATTGTAAATAAACACAGAAAGCAATTATATACAATTTAGAAAACATATCAAATCTTAATAAGAAAGAGGTAACTAAAAAAAGTAATAATAATGAAGTATTTTAGAATTTGATATCAGCTACACATCACAAAAAATTGAGACAGGGGCAACAAAACGCTGCAAAAATACATTTAAAAAGAAACGGCTGCAGGAATATTTTGCAACGACTTAGGTTAACTAGCAACAGGCCACTAACATTTATGTTCAGCACATCTAGTCTAATGTCCTATATAAATAAAATTGCCATTATCATTAGTGTCTAGAAATTGCTAGAAGACAAAGAATTTTTATTAAATTATTTGTATCATTTTTTTCGTTTTTGTTATATTTTAGTGGTATTATTGCTTTTGTTGCCCTTTTGCATCTTTCTCCCTTTATTCTGACTTTATTTTATCTCGTTCTGTCCTCTTCTGGTGTTTGCGCTTCTGTTTGAAGCACTTTTTTAAAATGATGATGATGATGATGATAAAGATGATGATTGTTTTGTGTGACACAGCTTTAAAACAGTGTAATTTGGTGGATTCCTGTGAGAGTCAGCCAAGCATCAGTAAGGGTAAGTACTGTTACTTTCTGACACACACACACACACACACAACACACACCACGACACACACACACACACACACACAGACACACACACAAACACACACACACAAACACACACACACACACACAAACAACACAAACACACAATTTCACTCGATAGATTTTATTTTATTTTTTACCTTTTCTGAGAAGTTCCACAAATTTCCAGCTACACCCACATTGTAAGAGTCTCAAATGATAAAGGCAAACATTCTGTGTACATGTTCAGTTTCTTAAAGCAGAAAGCAGGATTGATGGTCCTGCAAATGTGTCTATTCCTGTACATATTAGTGTTTGAGAGGGCGAGGGGTTTCTCTCCAGACGCCTTCTCACACTGTCCACCAATATCTTGACGGCACATTGCTGGAAGAAAATGATGTAATCTTGTACTGAATACTGATTGGTTGATAAGTGGGCTGGAATAAAGATGGGAGAGACAGTTGAGTTTGCTGGAAACAGGAGAACTGTGAAAAAACTAATTTTAAAGTTAAAAAATTACGGCTGGCTGATGGACAAAAACAGAACAAGCAAGAGTGGCACACAGACTGGTTGTACCGCACACTTTGTGCATTGCCTCAATTTGGAAACAGAGCTTACTGCAGGCAGATGGGCAGTCCCTGATGTGGAGCAGACAGTGCATACGTTACCTCTGCTGGACATAAATCCCACTTAACATATAACTGATCCTTAGCCAAGCTCCATCAATGTAATGTTAAGGATGTAAAGTAACAGAAATTTTATGGTTTTTATCTCTGCAGGGACCTCTGTAACGGAGAAACTGAGATCAGGTAAAGGATTTACTCTTCCGAGATATTGAATCTCTGTGTAGGCACACACACAGACAGACAGACAGACAAGTGCATTAGGTCTCCAACTTAATGAAGAAAAAAGAGATGTCCTTGTTTGTGGCCCAGCAGATTTGAACATAATGAAAGTGGAAACAAAGTAATGGACACTTTATGCCACATTTGCCAATGTTAAATGTTTGGTTCACTCTTGTTTTTAATCACTTTCCAAGCTGAGTTCTGTGTATCCGGGTCTGAATTGGAATTTGTTATTCATGCCTTTTATTTAATTAAGGTTATTATAATTGTTCACTTCTCCTAAGTTCCTCTCTGGAACATCAGCAGATCGTTCAGGATGCCGCTGTGAGGCTTCTTACTAAGTATTCACACTCTATTGCATCCACTGCATCAACTTCAGACTGCACTTTAAGATTCTGGTTTTGACTTTTAGAGCTTTTTAGAGCTCTGCATTGAAAAGCACCAGCATAAATCAATGAAATTTCCCAAAAGATGGAAAATAAACCAAAAGCTAACCCAAACAAACCACACATATGCATACTGGGAATAGGAGAGGTCTAATTTTAACATCAACCCCCATCAACCCAACAAGTGTGCGTCCTCTGAGGATCCGTCTCTCACATCCTGCCCACTCATCACGCTTACATTCTTGTCATTAAAGCTACCCTACCTTCCAAAAAAGAAAAAAGAAAATTATTGTTATTACCAAAATTATTCACACATGTAAATTTCCAAAAGGTTATTTTAGACTTTTTTCTTTTGACTGAACTAAAAGTGAATCACACATTTTTCACATAGAAGTAAAAATACATCTTCATGGTTTGCCTGAAATTTTTCCCCATCAACAGCCTTCGGCTGCATTAACTGCTCACCTCAGAGGAAGGGTAAGTCAACAAGTGACACGTTTACTTTTTTTTTTCTCTTATTTTTGCTAGTACACATGTCAAAAACTCTATGAAATACAAGACACATACATGTGTCTGTCTGTAACAATAACCTACAGTATGTGCACTTATTTTGTGCTTTTTAATGTTTTCTTGAACTGTTCTTTTTCTGGAGTTGCATGATTTTGTACAGAATACATCTTTAGTGTCTTAAAAACTAAGACATGGGTCCACAGGTTTTTAATCTAATCCACGCAGGGTCAAAATTATGCATGCGGGTCCATATTTATACACATCTGCCACTAATATTTAATGTGCATGTTGCACCTTGACTACACACTCTTTGTAGCCATCAACAAGCTTCTGGCATATTTCTGCTGCTCTTCTTGGCCAGGCCCAAAATTACCATGATATGCATATATGTAACTTTCTTATCACAGCCAAAGAGTCTGAGCTGTCAGTCAAAGACCCTTTGCTGCAGCTGATTTCCCTGCTGGAAGCCTCTGGATGCTGGTTATTGAAGCCAGCTTTGGCCTCTGTGCTGGGGAAGACCAGCAAGGAGGTGGCAAACCTGAAACCTGCATCGGTGGGTAATCATCACGTATTCAGTCATAGATGTTTAAGCAGCAGTGCATTAGTAGTATTACACAGCAGCAAAAGTCTGGCAGACAAAAATAATGTATTTATTTTTTTAATTTTTACTCCTTTACTCCAGCTAATCATATCTAAGTGTAAGGGCAATAGCCTGCAATCTCAACATATGCACTGCTTTTAATTTGTGGAGTTAGGCCAGCAGTGAAGTGTGGGCCACCATTCTGGCTCTGATCTGGCTTCATGGTTTCAAGATGGATGCAAAGGACGAGTGGGAGCTTCTGGCTATGAAGGCTGCCTCGTGGCTCCGTGCTCAGAATGGTAATAAGACTAATAAATATTGAACTGCTGTTTTCTTTTTTGTGTTTTTGTTTTACAGTGTGTTCTGTTTGTGCTTAATCACTTTATTTTCAGCGACGTGTGTGACAGAGTGTGTGGAGGCCGGTAATGCGCTGCTGGGTTGCAGAGTAACGAAAGATGCTTTGGGGCTCTGAAGTTGCTCCTCCTTCAGAATTCAACTTTATGTATTGCATATTATCAGTGTTCACTAGAACCACAGACGGTAACATTTCAATGAGCAGCAGGGGGTGACTCCTCTGGTTGCAGAAAGAAGTCTTTGTATGCCTACGGGTAAACATCTTTGTTGTTTGCGGTATAAGTTTACACGTTCATAGAGGGGTTTGTCTTTCTGAATGCGGCATGATGTTCATTCACTAAATTCTGTTCCTGATTAGAATCAAAAAGGAGAAAATCACCTTGTGATGTGCCGTGTTTCTGCCAGTGGTGGAAACACTCAGCTCGATGCTTCACAACAGAACAACTAATCCCTAATGTAATGGTTGCTACAGTTTATGCATACAAACCAAAACATTCTGCACAATTGTTTTTTTATTTTATTTTCTCCAATTGTCCCTGAGAGGCATGTGAATGAGTGATCAGCTATATCTCATCTATTCAGTTCAGTTTTATTTCTATAGCGCCAAATCACAACAGCAGTCATCTCAAAGCACTTTACATTGTGGGGTAAACGCCCTACAATAATACAGAGAAAACAGTCTTTGAGACGCTTTGTGCTTTCTGTGATGCCTGCGATGCTTAGCTGAACCAATTATCAGTTCATGCACTTAAATATAAGGGCAACACTAATTGTTAGAGCATGTTAGCTTTTCCTGTGTTGATATAGTAATAAAGATAAATGTCTGATCTCTAATTGATGGCTTCTCTGGATGTGTTGATGTCTGTTGTATTTATCTTATCTTTCATTATTCTGTGGTTGTTCATCAGTGTGCGCATGTGAATTTGTAACTGAGTTTACTGTGCATTTGATAAAGCTCCTCAACCTAAATGTAGTCTTTTTTTCTCTCATTGATAAACCTGTATGCCAATCAAGGAACCACATCTGCATTTTAGCGACGCTAGAACAGTTTGTACTTCTAAGTCATACAGTCAGTGATAGGATCTGGGAAAATCTGTCCACTAAGGCCTAAGAGGTGAGATTAACGGGATGCCAAACTCAGTTGAGCTATAAGCCAGAGTTTTCTGTTCATAAAAGTGGATCTCTGGCTGGTACCTTATGCTCAACATGTGTTAAGAGTTATGGTTCAAAGTCTGGAAGTGCCATATTTTCACAGATTTTTTTTTTCTTTTTTTTAAATTGACAGCATGTTTTAAGTGCTGTGTGGATTCACAGCTGGTGGAAGCTATTTTGCATATGCAGGTTGTTAAGGCATACCTGACTACTATTACACTTTTAATCACCATTTTATCATCATCATCATGATCAATCAATCACATCTCTGACTGCAGTAGGCGGCGCTCACAGGGATCGTTTTGTGTAGCACAAGATTTTTATATAGGCGCAAACCAAGGCTGAAGCAGAAAAGCTTAACAGAGCTAGTTGATAAGCACTGTCGTGACACCTGTTATCTACAGGTGGGATTTTAGGTTTTGTTAAGCCAGCTACCACAAACAAAGCCTGGATGGTGCAACATATTTATAAATTTCCCCAATAGTATATCCTCAGGGTTAAATCACAACTCTTGCTCAGTGTTCTCTGGGATGGGCTCCAGCATCCTCACAAGAAAACCGATGGGCGGATATAGCCAATTAAATACATCTACAACATCTTTAATACGCAAATATTGTTTTCTATTTTTATTTTTCCTACTATAGAGGCTTGTTTTTTCTGATGTCTGTTCTTTGTCCTAATATGTGTGGCTGGGAAGGGACTGTATGTTATCCCCCTGTCATTTATAATGAGTATTATCCACATTACTCCAGTCACTGAACTGAGATGATACTCCATGTTGTTTTACATTGTCATCTATACAACCTGGTTTTACCTGAAAAGCTTAACATTTTAATGACTTAAACCCTATTTTAAATGTGTCTTTGAAAACTGTGCCTGCTTCTTTAGTTATTATACTGAATACTGAATATAATGTACAAAGATATAATACTACAATACAAATAATACTTGTATTCTGGTTCTTAATTTGAATACCATGAAGACAAAAGAGCAGGAGCTTATCTTCTTCTTACACATCTTGTTTCTGTCCCACTTCACTCTTCCTCTCTTTGCATGTAACCTAATTTATGGCTGTATGACCTTTAGGATTAACATGCTCTTTTAATGCACTAGACCTTTGTGCTGCTTGTGATGACAGGTGCTCCTGTCTCCTATTTACAGGACTCAAACCCAGGCATTAATCTGGTATTACACATTACAAGGTCTTGAAGAGATCACTTTCAGTGACAAGATGATATTATCTGGCTTTGCCCAGAAACCCCCCAAAATCTGACATGGAATAGTTTCTGCATATCCTCAAGCAAGTGTATTGTGAGCTGTAGTAGAAAAAGATTTGTCCAAGTGAAAAGAATAAGAAAATTATAGAGCGAATATGATTGGGTTAGCTTTGTTTTGTAAAAAAAAAAAAATACATTTTAAAAATATGAGGCTTTCAAATGAAAGTGTTCCTATGCTGTCATTTCCCAAATTGCTGTAAATGTATTCATTCATTCTCAGCCATTTGCTTAACATGTTTCAATGGATTAAAATAAAATATAAATGCACCATATTGGATGGGCTATGGAAAAATGTGTGTTGCTGGAGGCTGATGGGGTAAACCAGAGGTAAAGAACCCGCTGCACCAAAAATCTATTGTGATTGTTTTGATTGCAAGAGGATCATCACAGTTTCCTCTAGTTTCTTGCACAAATTGTCCCAAAATAGTAGCTCAGTGGTCATACAGCTTCAGAAAGTGTGACGGTTTCAAAAACAAGTTATACCTCAGCCCTGCAGCCAACATGTTTAACAAGGTGCAACTCTTACTTTGAAGGCCAAAGATCTCAACTTCAGTTTGTGTTGCTCCTTTTACATTTGCACTACAGCTTGGAGAGCAGCTGGCCAGTGTTTGCAGACGAGTTTTCCACTTTAATTTAAACTACTCGCCCCAATATGCTAGCGGTAAATAAGCAATCACAAAGGGCGGTGGTTAGTCACAGGTCTCTGGACCTGTGTGACTGGGGCTTTAGCAATCATTTTCTGTTTTTGTTATAAAGGACGTATTAATTTAAATCAAGTGGTTACATTGAGCAAGAGCTTTCAGCTTCCACTTGCAACCTGTGAAGTAAGCTGTAAAAGCTTTGGCCACTGTTGTAGTATTATTGCACTATTGCCTGCTGTCAGGTAATACTAATTTTTACTTCTAACAAGTGGCTGATGGTCATTGACTGTGTGACTGTAATCTTATTCACTTGTTCCATGATTGTCACATGTTCAAACTGGCACTGACAGGCAAGTTAAAGTCACGTGGTTGGCGGTCACATGTCTCAGAGAGACAAAGACAGAGAGAGTGTCAGCAGCATATATATGTCTGACTATATAATTGGACAAGAAGCTCCTGGCATGTGCCATAAGCTCACCCTGACAAGACTCAGACATTTTGCTTGTTAGCAAAGCTCACAAAGACAGATTTAGGCCTTTGGGGGTGGGGGGACTTGTTACTGTGGCAGACAGCATGCAACACTGATACCCGCTGTCATATACCAACAGCAGCCAAAGCTCTTCCATCTTCCATCACAGAACATTTTCCCTCATGCATGTATGTAATGGCAGTAAAGTGAACCATGCAGTAACGCCATGTTCCATGTTAAACTTAAGAGAGCTGAAATTAGTTTGTTTATATTTCCCACCATTTTTTTTTTTTTTTTAAAAAGGAACAAACAGCATCACTGCAACTACTTTCTGTTTGCATAATGCGCACAGTGTTGGTTACAGTGGGCCATAACAGCTAATCTTATCACAACCTTTGGCAGACCTCCAGCCAACACTTTCTAAACTGGTTTCCAAGGCAACCCCAACGAGCAGGACCAATTAGAACTGACAAAGGATCCGCAAGCATTAAACTGCCTGGAGATTAAAGGGAGAGACGGCAAACTCAACAAATGATAGGTGGGGTATGTCTTTATGATGTGTGTGGTGGGTAATAGGGGAGCACAGTGACTTCAGAAGCACCTGTAGGCTCACTTGTGTCTGCTTCAGTCTTTCCATTGGGGGGAGCTGTGGGGGTGAATTTAATTAAACCAATTTCAATCCTTCCTTCTCCCTATTTGGTTTCTTTCTCTGTAGGACTGCTGGGTGTTCATGTGTCAGTAGGGCTGCAGGCAGGAAACCAGATCAATAAGAAATACTTTAGAGAGATCAGTGTGTGGTTATTTTTATTTTTTTTTGCTTTTTTGTTTAGGGCCATCAGTCGAACACTGTGGCCTCTGAGCTGCACATCAATCACAAACCATGCTGTTTGTGCAGGGAGGTTTGTGTGTGTTTGAGATTGATTTGACAGCCTTTGTACTTCAGCAGGGGATCAACTTTACTGAATAACTGACACCCATGATCGCCTGGTGTTGGTAGGTTGTTGGATTTCTGTGTCTATTGGGGTTCAAATGTGTGTCACACTTCTAAATCGATGACCTTTCCTTTAAACCCTTTTAGTGCGCGCCTGTGTAAGAGTTTTATTCACGGAAACAGTAACCATGTGTTCGAAATCGAAAGTAAGTGTTTAATGTAAAAATGTCAGCTCAGTGCACTCACAGACCGTGTGAGAATCATTGACATCAGCCCGACACTCCCTGGTTTGTGATGTCCCTTTAAAATAAATTGAAATCTTATCTTAGCATTTTTTTCTATTGCCACATTGGTTTGTAAAACCAAAGTAAGGGATGGATGTGACTGACCACAAGCACAATGTGTCCACTAGTCAATCATGTTGTCACAGTCTGGCGGAGGACTGTATGTATTGTTTAGAGCGGACCCAAAACGCAGACACGAAGGAACTTGGACCAAAACTTGACTATCAACAAAAAGCGAGCCATTTAATATGGCTGATAAGAAAGTACAAAAACAAAAGGCAGATGCACACAAGAAAGATCCTAACTAGAACTAAACTGGGAAAACAAATTGCTAAACACAAAAGGTAAAGAACAAAACCTTGAACATTGCAAAAAAAACCCTAAACATGGAAAATCCTGGAAACAATTCATATCCTTTTCCAACAACTATTTCTTTGATCCTGTGGTCCATCCTTTCTGCCTTTGCCAAAACAAACATTTGCCTTAATTTTATTTTCAGCTCGAGTTTCTCTTCCGCTTTTTTGTTTATTTATATATTTTTGTACCTTTTCTTAATAAGATTGGAGGAGATTGGGTGTAGTCCTCTCCATGGTAACGCTGTTTCCCATTCTTACACTCACTGTCGCTGTCTCTCATCACATAATTCTGCCCTACCCTGTGCTTTATCGCTGCGCCCTCTCCCTATATGCGCTCTCCCCTTACCCTCCCCTTCTCTCTCTCTCTCGCTCCTTGTCTCCCTTTCTCTCTCACATATGCACACACACATACACTCAACCTCTCCTCTGGTCCACTGGTCTCCTGCTAATGCTGCACCGTCCACTGACTGCGAGATGTTCAGTCCAGCTTGTAAAGGCTCTGCAGGGGAGCCGAGGTAAGGCTTTCACCCTCGTCTCTTCTGGAGCTGAGATGTTACTGCTGCTGTTGTTGGCTGCTGACAACTGCTAACTGAGAGCCAAATGCCTGATGGGAAGAGCATTAGTGTGTGCGTGTTTGTGTGTGTGCTGATTTGTGTGAGAACTCACCAGCTGGAGTAACGGGCTTTTTGTTTGTTTTTAGGTTAGGTCTGGCACTTGTGATCTGCATACACGCACACAGCAAAGGGAAGTGATCGTACTTCCTTTTATATTCATTTATTTGTGGTCTTTTTTATGTCTTCTTAAACTTAGGAGTATGTTGTTGTCTGCATGCATGCAGGGAGTCTGCTGAGAAAGAGCCTTTGGAAATCTGATGGCACGCAGATATTCTTCCCTCCAATGCAGCAACAGTGCTGCAATGTCTTTTTATGGTGGTGCACTCTCTGGCGGTTTATGACACCATGTTGTGTTTATGTGTGTGTGTGTGTGTGCGCATGTTTGGGGGATGGTGAGTGGGGTATGAAGTTCTGCATATGTGAGTGGGTGGACAAGAACAGTGCTTCTTAATATTTTCATAAATTCATCTCACTAACATTCATGCCACAGGAGGAAATCCAAGGCAAGCGATAGACGCTCAGTCATTCAAACACTCTTTTATGAGTAGAAGAAGAGGAAAATAGGAGCACCTGAATCATTTCTGAGATGTTACTTTCTGACCTGTGTGTCAGCCAACAGGCACGAGTCTTAATGTACTCATGAATTTTCCAACAATGTGCTGGTGGGAACTCATTTGTGCTCATGTGTGTATACATCAAGGTGTATGTGTCCGAGTGTAATATGGAAATGTGATCCCTGCTGAATGCAGTGCTAAAGGAGAAATGCAATAATAATATTAAAACCATTACTCTTTGTCCCTAAGAAGCACTGCTTGTTTATAACATTAGGCTCTCAACACCTTTCAAGACATCTCACAAGCATTGTGCTGTAATAGTAAGGAAGGAGTAGATATGCAAGCATCATCTAATGAAGAAATGTGACGCATTTCTGTTGTTCCTGCAGGATACTTTGTGAGGTGCAAGATGTTATGTGCCTTTTGCGTGCTGCTCAGATGGAAGGGGTGGGGGGTCCTCTGGTGAGATGCTCTGTCCTGCTAGATTTCACTATCACCATGATGGCACTCTGGGAATTAAAAAAAAAAAAAAAAGTTATGGTAGTTAAAGGTGTCAGATGTGGACTTACAGTAGATGAGGGTTTTTTTCCATGGTGTTTTGCTGCTGAAGGGTATGTCTTTAAAAAAAAATAATTTTTTTTTTTTAAATTTCACATCCCTGAGTGAAAGCAGAGACACCAGTGCCCAACACACAAAAGCTCCTTGGTTCGAGAAGGCACAAATCCCTGCTATGGTTTTGTCGGGAAAGGCGTCTGGTGTTAAAAAAAAAAAAAAAAAAAATGTGTGGATCCATCTGCTGTGGGGACCCCTTGTGAATAAGGGAACAGCTGAAAGACGCTTTGGCAGCAGTGACACCGTCACAGTGTTGCTTTGGCCAAACAGTAATCCAAACCTTATTTTAATAAAAAAAAAAAAAAAAAAAACACAGAAGAGAAAAGCAGCAAATATTTTATTTCTTCACGTTTTTGTTTATTTAATGATTACAGTTCTACTTCTGTGTACACTTTAATCTGTACTCATTTAGTGTACTACCTTCTGATTCAAGTTGAGTGGCCAAGATTCATACCCCCAGCTCCTCTGACTGGATAAACAGTTAAGACGATGGATGGATGGCCCAAATCTTCATACAGTAACTGTAGATTTGGGCCATGAAGAATTATAGGACCACTGGGTAATGCATTTTTGTCATGTGCCTTCAGCTGAACCCCCC
>NW_024582631.1:225246-234358 GCF_018398535.1 Haplochromis burtoni
CCCCCCACCCCCAGCCCACTCCAGTTATGAATGGTCAGTGATGGCAGACTTTGGGATATTAATAGCTCTGGAGCTTCAGAATTGTCACATCAACCAAAAAGAGACTCTTGACACAGCAGTCCCAGACTAAAGCGCTTTACAAATCACAGTTCTGCTGTGTCAAGTGGACGACTGGTCCAGCTGGCAGCATTTCACGCAATCTGCTGATGATTCAGTTCAAAATGCATGATGGCTAATCTGTACCTCTCAGGTGGAGTGAATCCAGGATTTGTCCCATTTTCTTAGAGCAAACACACCCTGCACACGGTGCATGCAGACGAGCTTACAGTGAGTCAGTGTCAGTCCTTTGCATTTAGGAGTTTTTTTAACCTTCTTTTAAAACAGTGTTCAGTGTGAATAGTTACTGCGTTTTGTTCATCTGTTTTAATCCCACTGGATTTAAAAGGGTTTATTTATCATGTTGCCTGTCTCATATCT
Organism: Haplochromis burtoni; assembly: GCF_018398535.1. Taxonomy (NCBI): domain Eukaryota; kingdom Metazoa; phylum Chordata; class Actinopteri; order Cichliformes; family Cichlidae; genus Haplochromis; species Haplochromis burtoni. The sequence goes on from NW_024582631.1 coordinate 225,724, forward strand.
TTTGTCCCCATATTATCTTGAGCAGTCCACTTGACGGCTGTTAAAAATCAACCAACACCACTCAGAGACTTTCTTCTATCCTCACATAACTCCTGTCCTATTGTCTCTCATCTCCTCCTTCCTCTGCCCGTCATTATCACATCTATGAATCCCTCAATCTATCAACATTTCACATTCCTCTCTCCCTTTTTTCCCAAAAGCTTTGGAAATACCAAGATTTCTGCACTGATTACTCACCATGTGTACGGATCTTCACCTGGGTCACAGCCATCGATAGTCTCACTAAACCAGGGGTGGGCAACTCCAGGCCTCGAGTGCCAGTGTCCTGCAGGTTTTAGATGTCCTTGATCCAACACAGCTGATTTAAATGGCTAAATTACCTCTTCAACATGTCTTGAAGTTCTCCAGAGGCCTGGTAATGAACTTATCATTTGATTCAGGTGTGTTGACCCAGTGTGAGATCTAAAACCTGCAGGATACTGGCACGCGAGGCCTGGAGTTGCCTACCCCTGCACTAAACTAACACATATTCATCCCCCCCTTTTTTTTTTATTAGAACACTTGAGTAATATCCCTCATTGCAACCTGTAAGAAGTCAACTTGAATTCTTGAACTGAATAATTGATAGACCCTTGTTTAGCAGCACAGTATAGTTTCCTGTGGCGGTTTTTTGAGATTTGCCAATTTTTTCGCCCTTTCTTCCAATCAGTTCATTCATGAACTGATTGGAACCAAGATGTTCCTAAGTTTCATTTACTTTTTTGTTTTTTTTTTATATCTCTTTTAACCATTTGCTGGTGTCTTCTTTGTGTGTTTAGGGGAATTTTTCCTTACTGACCACAATACATTTAGCCCCCAACCATGATAATCCCTCCACCACTCTTTACTGATTCACATTGTTCACATTGCCCTTTACCTTCAAACGTGGTGCATACATTCTCACCAAAAAGATCACATTTTGGCTCATCAGCATTTTCCAGAGAGGTCTTTAGCACACATCTGATATTCTCTATGTTTTGTTTTGTTTTGTTTTCCACTGAAGAGTAGTTTTTGCTTAGTTGTCTTTCCATTAGCACTATTTTTATCGAGTGTTTTAAACGAGTTACATTGATAAGAGTTTTCACCTTCTGTAATATTTGTAGGATGTGTTCCTCAGCAGAGTAACAACAGTCCGGGGTTCCTTCCATTTGTAAACATTTTGTTCACTTTTTGTTCTTTTTTTGTTCTAGAAATCCTTTTGTAGCTTTTTCCAACTTTGTGCATTGTTGTAATGCATCATCTACCCAGACTCAGACATTAACCAGACTTTGTGTGCATTTATTTATAGCGAGGGGCGATCTCATCTCCCTAGCTTTTAGAGAAGTTGTTAGCACAAAGATTCCCTTTTATTAGCATGAGTTCAAATTCAAGTCCAGCTATGTTGTTTTTTTTAATAGAAAATGGTTTTATAAAATTGAGGCTTAGATGAAGATCAGACCGAAGTTGATCAAAAAACTTGTGATTCCAAAAAGTGTTTCGAGACTGACTGTTGCACCTTCGCTCCACTTGAACTCAGTTGTATTTTACTATTTTTCCATCGTGCTTTGGTTACAGTTGAGAATTATTTAGCCCTCAGTAAAGAACGATTGCATTCTTCCTGTTTATTCCCTTACCTTCTTTGCTGATGAGATCAGCGCACACTTTAATACAGAAACACATGAGTCATCAGCTGCAGATGGGATTTGCGTTAAACTTCCTCAGCCTGTGTTTGTATTTGTGTGTTCCCATTTAGTGGAAAATGAAATGCTGTGAGGAAATTGCCATGTTCTTACAGCACACCTGATTAAATTGCTTTTTTGTAGGCTGAGCAATTGCACTTGCCCCTGGTTGGTGTCTGGTTGTATTTGCAGAGCCTTGTGTGTTTGGCGTCAGGGACAGAAACGGGAAATATGTGAATAAGTGGATTTTCTTTTTTCTGGTCAATGTTGCCGAATAATGGGATTAAAGAAAGGAATGATAGCACTGTGTCACCCGTGGGTGGAGGAGGCGCAGCACGTGCGCACATGTCACAGCTTATTAATTTGAGCGCATGGATGTGTGCATGTGTCGAAATTTATGAATGCATGAATGTGTGCCTGTGTGCACATGCGATGCCTGCTGTTTATGGATGTGCGCTCTCATCTCTCAGTGTGGGTGAATTGGAAGAGTGGGTGTATGGGTGGGCTCGCTGTCATTTTTACTAAAATCCACTAACAAAGCGATGAACCATGGGGGGCAAAAATGGGAAAATAAAAATAGAATAGAAGAAAAAAGGAAGGTTTATTGTGCAGAGACCGACTCAAGAAGGAAATGAAAAATATATCTACCTTCTGCATATTTCTTCAATAACAGTTCATATTGAGGGGGTTCCTGATGATCAAATAAAGTTTGTTAGATTTTTATCATATATTCAATAAAGTATGTTATCTTGGGTTCTAAATCATTTCTGTTAGGTAATAAAGTGCATTGAGTTCCATTACTCACCTCATCTGTTTTAGGCAAACACACATCTCCACAGAGGATCAAAAATGTGGATTATGTTTCAGTCCCATCAAACAATATTTAGTACCTCAGTCACTAGTGCTATTTATTTCACAGTGCTTAGTTCAAAATAAAATAGCATAAGAATAATTTTAACAAGACTTTTATGTACACTGAGTTGGACCCCATTTCACCTTCAGAAATCCCTTAATTCTTTATAGATTTAAGAAGTTGCTGGAAAATTTTCTAGAGGTTTTGGTTCATATTGACGTAATAGCATCATATAGTTTCTGCCCATTTCTGCAGATCTGTCAGCTGAATATTCATAATCCAAACCTGTTTCACCATATCCCAAAGATCCTCTGTTGAATTGAGCCCTGGTGTCTGTATTGGCCCATTTAAGTACAGTGAGCTCATTATCATGTTCCAGAAACCAGTTTGAAATGGTTTGAGCTTTGGGGCTACACTGTGACTGTAAAGGGACAAACATGGTCAGCAGCAATACTAAAGTGTGCCAAGAAACTATCCATTAAAAGCCTAGTTATAGTTGTAGAAGAAAATCCCAGTACATCAACACTTCCTGAAATACTGAGACCAGCTTGTCTGTCACAAACAGCGATTCAGCATTCAAAGTGACTTAAAATCATCTTTCTTAATGATTCTGATGCTCAGTTTGAACATAAGCCTTGATCATAGCAATATGCATATATTCACTGAGTTTCCACCATGTGTTTGGCTGATTAGATGTTTGCATCAATGAGCAGTTGAACAGGTATACCTACAGTAATAAAGTGGCCGGTGAGTTTAAATGTGTTTTTAAAGCTCGCTAAAACCTTTAAAGGACATCAGCCGAATACAGAAACTCATCACTAGAAAACAGCTGTGCAGTACCAGCTGTGTTCATGTGATATTCAAAGACCAATATCCTATGAAAGAAATCCTATGACACATTCATATATTCTCTGGTAGTCGATCAATAGGCAGCTTTGGTTCTTCTGTGCTCTGTGTGCGTTCTAACAGATGGTGATTAATGTGAATGAGGCAGGAGCCATTAAGCAGAGCATCAGCTCTGTTACTAAATCAGCAACCCTCTGGTAAAACCTCATAAGACTAAGTAACCTATTAGTGGCACAGAATGGGAGGCCGGTTGGGAGGAGGGAGAGAGAGGTAGACGAAGAAAAGCGAAAGGTCTCTCGTGTCTGTCTGTGTATCTCCCCCTTGGGAATCTATCTAATGACTAAATACCTCATTACATGGCTGTGAGAGAGATGAAAGAGAGGAGAAGCGACACAGAAGGAATAAAGATGGAAATGTTGCGTCTCTTGTGCTGTCCCGCTGCCACCAGCTGCCGGGAAGAATTGCTACTGAGAAAGACACGAGGGACTAAAGTGAAATAAACAAAACTCAATTGATGGAAGAGAGAGAAAAAAAACAGAAATTGAATTTATAAAGTCTGAGATAAAAAAATTATGAGACATAAATATGCATTACTTTCACACATACAACACAAACATACTCAGTGACCACTGTGCTGTTTATGTTACAGTTTTTCTGACTGCTACAAATCCAAATGCCGTTTTCTGAATCCAGTGCTGGGTCGTTAATTAATTTATCGCCCTTTTGGCAATTTACACAATTACAATCACTGCTAACACAAAACAAAACAACATTGTTCACACTTGTATACATTTTTTTGAGAATAACAGCATAAGCATAGGTGACACCATAGACTGTATATAAAAGATGGTTGTACCTGCTGAAATGTTACCCATCGGTTTTGCAGCCTCAGCATTAGTGTTTTGGTCAGCACCATGTTATTTGTCATTTATTTATTAATTTGGGAGCCAGATGTGACAACAATTAGGTGATGGGGAAGTACTGTTAGCTAACGTTAGCAACTTTGGTTAGCAAACTATATAAATAAACTGTACAGCTTCAAAGCAAAGACACAAAAATCTGCTACTTAATAAAAGGCTAGAAATTTGCTAACCGAACATGACTAAAAAGTCTAGTTTGATGACTCGAATTGGTATGAAGCCTGTAAATCAAAGTAACCACATCACTATCCAGACTGATTGATGAGTTATTTAAAAGTCACCGCCTGTTGCTGGTGTTATGAAGAGCGAAGTTACTATGCTGTGAAAAAACACTTACCTCTTTCATGATTTCTTAGATTTTTGCATATCTTTTGTATTTGAGTAAATACAAAATGATGATACATGATTTTATTTTCTTAAGGAAGCAATGAGTAACTCTTCCCCCTTAAGCCTGATAACTGGTTGTACCACCCTTGGCAGCATGAACTACAAATTAAGTGTTTGTGGAGAAATGTTGGTGCTAATTCAGCCACACTGGAGGGTTTTCAAGCATGAACAGCTTGTTTAAGGTCATGCCAAAGCATCCCAATCAGATCTAAGCCCAGACTTTGACCAGGCCACTCCAAAACCTTCATTTTGTTTATTTTGAGTCATTCAAAGGTGGACTTGTTGGTGTGTTTCAAATCATTGCATAGAACATATGCCTATAGATCATTATAATTTCATGTACCAGGTTGTAAATATAAAGTTTTTTTAGTATTATAAAGTTAGACGTTTTGAAGTCTTGTGGTCTACGGGATTGATCCATTAGTACCATTTTTTTAACTGGCTACAAACATCTGAGAGGCAGAGAAAACTCGTTACAGTGAAAGGAGAGATTTTTTTCTTCTTATTCCTTTCAAAATCCAAAATGTCCCACACACATTTTTACTGACTGGTGTTTGTAATGAATACTTATACTTAAGTCTTATATATACAGAAAAGGGATGTTTTGATGGGATTATTTTGGTTTTGCCAGCAAAGGGGTTTTATATTGTCTTGTATTGAAACAGTCCTATGAGAAGAATATATTGTATGAAAATTGTGTTTTTTGCAAACAGTTATGAGATAATGGATGTGTAATGTTCTGTCTCAAACTTATGAATAACGTGTTCTTAATCTGCTTCGTGAGCCACCATTCTCTTTATTGCCGCTCGTCCAGTTCAACATAAAACACAACCCCCTTCGTGAAAACAAACACTCCCCGTTGCCACTACGGTGGACCAGAAGGGACAGTAAGCACGGAGTGCAAACATTATAAGCAATACAACATCTCCCTTTTTTTTTTTAAATGTCCGCCAGTGACACAGCTGGTATACATTTCAAAATAGAACATCCTGAACATGAGGATAAGGAACAGTTTTTCAACACTGCCATGTGTAAAATTACTGGGGCATAAAACTAACACCAACAATGCAATGCGGGATATGCACTCATTAGTACATGGACATTTGACATGTTTCCATTTTTTTTTTCTCTTTTTTTTTTTTTAGGGCAGCGATCCGCCTACACCCTTTACAATCACAGGTCAAGAATAACCCTCGGTTTGACCACTCGTCCTGATCTGGTTGTCAGTGCAGGGCTAGTGTCCATGGTTGGCGTTTTAGTGTCTCTAGATGGCAACAGGGCTCTGCTTGTTGCTGAGCTGCACTATCTGGCTGGGTGACCAGATCGGATGCTGGTGCTGAAGGTGCCGGTGACGCCTTGGCGCCTCTCAGGTGCCGTCGGTTACGCCATATAGTCTGTCCCTCGCCAGTGCGGATCACAAAAGAGCGGGCAGTCTCTGCAGGTCGGATGACGACAGCCGGTTTCCAGGCTCCGGACTCGTGCTGAAAGCGAATGTGGTCCCCCTGCTGCAGCCTCGGTAGTGGTGTGGCGCTGCGATTGTAGTAACGCCTCTGATGCTCTTGTCTTTCCATCCGTGTTTTTTGCACAACCGTCGGGCTTATGATGCGAGGTACCAGGTGGCATCCGGTAATGGGAAGCACTGAGCGTAGACGTCGACTCATGAGGAGCTGCGCGGGTGACCTGAAGCCATCGACTGGCATGTTCCTTTGCTCCAATAGGGACAGGTAGGGATCTACTCCCTGAGCATGAGCTTTATCCAGAACTGATTTGGCCGTTTTGACTGTTCTTTCGGCGAGGCCGTTGCTTTGCGGGTACAAAGGACTTGAGGTCGTGTGGACAAAGTCCCATGTGACTGCAAAATCCTTGAACTCTCGAGAGCTGTACTGTGGGCCGTTATCTGAGATAAGCTTCTCTGGTATACCATGTCTGGCGAATATGGCCTTGAGCTTTTTGATGACGGACCCTGCAGTGGTAGAGAATAGCCTTTCGACCTCAAAGTAGCAGCTGTAATAGTCCACAACTACCAAGTAGTCCCGTCCACGCCATGTGAAGAGATCTGAGGCCACTGCCTGCCATGGCCTCTCAGGGATCTGGTGTGGGATGAGAGGTTCTTTGGGATTCGCCGCGCGCCTCTCCTGACATATGGAACAGTTTTCCACCGTGGCAGCTATGTCCTTGCCCATGCCTGGCCAGAAGAGGGCGTCCCTTGCTCTCTGCTTACTCCTCTCAATCCCCATGTGCCCAGTGTGGATTCTCTCCAGCATGTTGTTTCTTAGGGCTATTGGCACTATAATTTTGTCACCTTTGAAGATGATGCCATGGAAGTGTGAAATTTCATCTCTGAAATTCCAGAAGTCCAAAAGGGTTTTGGGGCATTTTTTTCTGTCCTCAGGCCAGCCATCCTGCACAATTTGCTTCAGCAGGGTGAGCTGCGGGTCGCATCCTGTTGCAGCCTGTATCTCTGAGAGTTTTTTGTCACTTACTGGGAGACTGTTTATCACTGAGTGGATCTGGTCCTCCATGCCTTCACTCAGCGTGCTGTCTTGGTCGGGCAATGGTTTCCTGGACAGTGTGTCAGCCACAGGTATGTCTTTTCCGGGCCGGTGCACAATCTCTATGTCGTATCTCTGCAGCTGTAACAGCATGCGCTGCAGACGAGCAGGGGCTACAGAGATTGGTTTCTTCAGTATGTGCTCCAACGGCTTGTGGTCCGACTCGACGATGACTCTCCTGCCGTATATGTAGGTGTGGAAACGCTTGCATCCAAACAGCACTGCAAAGAGCTCTTTTTCGATCTGTGCATAGTTGACTTCTGTTGGGGTCAGTGTCTTTGAAGCATATGCAATTGGGTGTCCGTCCTGCATCAACACAGCTCCCAAACCATACTTCGATGCATCTACCTGTAGCCGTAGCTCCTTGGTCGTGTCGTAGTATGCCAGTATGGGGCCTGGTTCTCTGGTTATGAGATCTTTCATTTGCTGGAAGACTCTGTCGTGGGTCTGATCCCAGATGAACTCCGAGTCTTGTTTGAGCAGCTGACGCAGCGGTGCGTTCACCTCTGATAGTCGTGGTGCGAATCTGGACAGGTAGTTCGCCATTCCAAGGATTGTCTCAAGCTCATTCTTATTCTCAGGAGGTGGCATGTCCTTTATGGCCTGCAGTTTCTTTGGGTCTGGCTGGATGCCCTCCCGGGTGAGTTTGTGTCCAAAGTAACTCACTTCTGTGGCGCCTATGACACATTTCTCTGGATTGAGACGTACTCCTCGCTCCCGTGTGCGCTCAAGCATGGCACGGAGGTTCTCGTCGTGTTCCTCCTTTGTCCTGCCAAACACGAGGATGTCATCCACGATGGCTGCCACTCCATTGAGCCCTTCATACGTCTCATCGATTTTCCTTTGGAAAATGTCCTGTGCTGATATTATCCCAAAAGGAAGGCGCAGAAAACGGTACCTGCCAAAGGTCGTGTTGAAGGTGGTGAGGAGCGCTGACTTGGTGGTTAGTTGGATGGCCCAATAGCCTGAGCGAGCATCCATGACACTGAAGTACACTCCTGCCAGCTTTGGTGTGATGTCATCCAATGTTGGAAGCGGGTAATGAGGTCTTTTGATGGCTTTGTTTAATTCGCGAGGATCGAGGCATACTCTGAGCTTCCCAGTACGCTTCTCTGCGACCACCAGTCCATTTACCCATTCTGTGGGTTCTTTTACTTTGACGATTATGCCGTTTTTCTCCATGTCATCCAACTCCCGTTTCAGTCGTTCCCGCAGTGTGAAAGGGATCCTCCGGGGGGGGGCACACAACGGGCATGGCGTCTGGGTCAATGTGTAAGTCGCATTCTCCTGGGAATTTCCCTATGCCCTCGAACACATCGGCAAACTCCTCCATGACGTTTGTGATCTGTACTGACATGACCAGCTTGACTAGGTTTAGAT
>NW_024582631.1:241625-324120 GCF_018398535.1 Haplochromis burtoni
ATGTGCACTGTTACAAGAATATTTTTCTTTCTATTGTTTTCTATTATTTTAAGTTAAGCAGGACAGAGTTCTTTTAAAGAAAGATTTACTTATATTCATACAAATATATATACAAATGCCATGCTAGTTCATGTTTCTCTACATGATTATTGCAGCAACAAGGAGATATGCCGCCATACAGCTGATACAGTCGTGAACCTTCACTCTGCAGTCATCAGTGCATAAGTGTGACTGGCTAATGTTTCCCATTTTAGCTACCGATGTCACACAGGGATGGGACAATCGCCATCCTTAGCATGCCTCATGTCTCAGGTAGACCACAATTGTCTGAGTGCTATGTCTTCTCTATATAGGAAAATGTCTCTGGCACAACACAGTGCCATCGTCAGTCTTTATTGCTCACACACTGCGTACAATAAAAGAGTTTGAACAAATTAATGGAGTTTAACAGTTACCATGCACTTGGTGTTGTTTGTCAGTTGCGAACACTGTGGCGACCTGATGACATCAGCCAACTGGTTACTGTCGGGTGATGTCACCCAGCCCACTTACAAACATCTGTGGTGCTGTGAATGCACGTTTCAGATCTTAAGGATAAAATGAGTGTGTTGCAGAGGAAATATGAGTGTCATAAATATCAGAATTCCACAGTTTTTATAAAACTGAACTTGCAGTTTGCTCTTTCTCAGGCTAACGTTAAACTGGGCACGGTGAAATACCTACAGAATAGACAGATATTGAGTCATCGGGTATTAGATTTAACAAATGAAGCTGTGCGACACTAAACAAAGAGAAGATGATCCTCTGACTTAAATCTGCCAGCAAGTAGTGATACATGCAGCACACATGCAGTTACTTTAGCTCCAGATGACGCTTTATTAAAGCTATTTTTACCAAGAGAAACATGCTTATATTTTTGTGATCCTGTTTGCAGGGTGTGTACTTCACACAACCGCAAAATTGTGTCATCACTATAGTGACAGCTTTTCATGTTCATGTTGTAGTTTTGGCCAAGCAGTTAAGACCTGCAGCAAAGGTCTTGTCACTGGCTTGTACTTTATTTTTTACTTGTCCCTATTTTATCTTTTGTTCTTTAGGTTTTCCGATCATTCAGTAATCTTATTTTCTAACCTGCTATGGCATCATTCTTTTATTTACATATTTTAGGACTATCAATAGAAATGGGGGGAAATTTTAAATTGGTGTTAAAAGTTGTTAGTTTGCATTTGTTCAGGAGGGTTGATTTATCCTGTTTCATCCACAAAAATGTTTTGAAAGTAACATCTGGCTCCTCGGCTGCTGCGTCACCAGCTGCTGTCTAACTGCTCCCCTGTGCTGTTAGGTGCCCACTCATTTATACAGAACATGGATTCCTGATGTGTCATAAAACTTTGTGTGTGTGTGTGTGTGTGTGTGTGTGTGTGTGTGTGTGTGTGTGTGTGTAGCATAAAGACATGCCTCTGTTTTTTGTGCGACACAGTAATTTGCAGCATTTATTGAGCTTGATCTTTCATGATACTGGATACAAAAGACCAAAATTTTCAGAACCTTTAAGGTTTGAGAATCAAAGTATTTTTTCTTTGTCAGTCTGATATTTGCATTTTCTTCTTGCTGCTGTTGTGTTCATGGTTTCTCACATCTCTAAACCACTAGAGGGAGAGTGACTGACAATCTTAAAAGAGATTGAAAGCATGCTGATAATTGAGAATTTAATTGTGAAAGCATTAAGCCATCACATTCAACAGACTTCTAAAGTGCTTGTTTGGTTTCTTGTTCTCACTGGATATGTTATGAAGTGACTGGAAATGAAAGTAGCTCTCTTTGAATACAGAAGGACGTGTTGCCTATTTCAATGTGAAAAGAATAACTGAAACCATTCTTTTCAATTCAACAGAAAAGCCTTGGGGGGAAAATTGCATTTGAAATGATACTATGTCTGTTTGAATGGGTTTTATGTCATTACTTGTATTTATGGCATGCTTTGTGACAGCTTCACTAGTATGGCAGCCACAGAGTGGCTGGATTAACTACTGTTGAAGACAGCATCTTGTCAAACCACGGCCTGTGAAATTAGAAAGCTGCTATTCAGTTTATTGTTAAGCTGGAACTGAAATAACCTCTTTATTATTTTACTTGTTCCAAATGGTAATTATTCCCCAGCTCCTTATCACCATATCATTATCTATACGTGAACTTTCATTAATGTTCCTGCTGCTGCAAAAAATGTCCATAGTGTAACTTCAGTTGACAAAGGTATGGGGGTTGTCTTTACTAACTGTTACTTAGCCCCATTTGGGATTTACATTTATTTATTTATATATTTTTTTACAACTCGTTATTTCAGCTTTTTCTTTTATTTGCAAAACAGGCTCCTTACTTTAGAGAGTTATTATTTGACATCAACACTAAACCATATTTAAACTTTAAATTTTAAACCTACATAACGTGACCGTCGCTACTGCTTATTTTACATGAAGAGGAAAGACACAAAGAATAAAAATCTAATAATAATAATGATGATGGGTTTACGCATCATTTATAGCGCTATACTCAGGTGTAAGGTGTGGTACTTTAGCATCTAGCTAGCACCCACACAGTGCTAGCTAAAGGTACAGCTACTCTATTTTCCAAGGAGAGAAAAGTGTGCGATAACTTCACTCAGAGATGGAAAAAGATGTAAGAAAGACAGAATAGAAGACTAATTTTATAGGTAAGGAGTGGCATTTAATAGACTGGTCATTTAAAGCTTACATGAGATATTGTGCTATAATGTTAAGTTGTGGTAAGTTTGTTTTTTCAACTTTGAGACGTCCTGCAAAACAAATTGAAGTATGTTAACTTTGCTTTAGTCACCTGTCGCATGAAAATAGTGGGCAGTTTAATGCAGGCGAAAAGGGTTGGCGTTTGCAGTACTGTGGTGAAATTTACTCCATAAGGGGCAGTAAACCTCAGAGCAGCTGCCTGCACACAAAGATCACTCTTGGGTTCCCCCACCTTTAAAATCCCACTTTAACCCCTGACTATATTAATTTTGCTGTGAGACTCTGTCTCCACACCTACAATGTAGGCAAATAGACCTAGATTCTTTTAAGTGTTTTTCTCTGATCGTGGTCTGCATAACAGAGTTCACTCATCAGAATTAGAATGGCCATATTCTAGTCTATTACTACTATTATATTATAATATTAAAATGGCCCAAGGTTAACTTTCCTTAAAAATAGCTGGTAAAAATGTTGTTTAAGTAGCTGCTTTTGATTTTACACTGCTAGTATATTTAACAGCCTGGACCTCTGCAGATCACAAACACACTGCACATTGAAATGGAACTGTTGAAAAACTGAGGGCTTGTAAATTCTGAGAGTGTCAACTCTGGAGTGAGAAGAAAGGGCGTCAGGAAGGACACTCCCTTTGGCCACAGCATGAGAGGTTTCGCTGCAGTCTTTCTACACAACTGTTGGGCTCTTTTTTTCTTTCCTTCAGAGAAGTGTCAATGCTATGTAGTGCAACAAAAATAATCCAGTTTGACTCCTCTGTTGAGCAACTGGCATATTTTCCATTCAACACAGATTCCTCTGATACACTTCTAATAGATTAGAAATAGGAATGACGCAATAGAAATATAGCTTTTTGCGGCGTTAACCTGAAGTTTCCACAATCGACATCAAAATGCTCGATCAACTTATCAACTTTGCTTATTCAGGGACATTTTTGCATGTGTGAGTGTAAACAAAAAAAGGGGGCAGTGCAGGCAGTTATTGCATTTCCTGTTGGACAGCGTGTAAGCAAGAATACAACGTACATGTGTTTTGGTTGTGGTTATTGAGATAGAGCTCGATGCATGTGTAGCCCTTTACACGTGTGTTTGTGTGGGAAACAAACCAGTGGTTGTGGCCCCTCCTCATTTGGCTCCTCCCCTACCCTGCTGAAATATGTGTACCTGTATCTCTCAGTGTGTCAGATTTGAGCGCGGGTTTGACAGACTGTGAACCAGTGTTTCAGGAAAGTTGTTGACGGGTCAAGTGGCAAATTGGACAACAGCAGCTGTGGAGAGGCAGGTGAAAAAGAGCAGGGAGAGAGAAGGGAAAGCAAACAGAGGGGGAGAGGGTGAGAGAGGGAGTGAGACAGAGAGCCTGGGTCAGACAGAGACAGACAAAGTGCAAGTATACAGAGAGTGTGTGTGTATATATATATACACACTCCCATAGAGGAAGACTGTCAGCAGAGCACACAGTTCCCAGAGGAGAGAGGCAAAAGAGACTGCTGAGAAGGTCAGACTGACAAAATGCTGAGGAGGAGAAGTGTGTCATTTGGTGGATTTGGATGGTATGTATGCGTTTTCATTCAATGCTCACGTGTGTTTAGGAAAGTTTGCATTGTGCATGTCCATGCTCATATTTGTGCCCATTTACATGCAGTTCTACACTGTGTTTGAATCATTCCCATTGTGCTTTATAATCAGCTGTAGAGTGTGCCAGTTGTTGTTACTTTACAGTGTGCGAATGGGTGGAGTAGAAATGTAAACTTTTTTTATGAAAAGGAAGGATGGGTGGAGGGCTTAGCCTGCTCCTCTGTGTCACACCTCTAACACTTTGTCCTCTGTTTGTCTGTGTTTGTGCGTGTGTGTGTGTGTGATCATTTACAGTTTCACTCTGTGTTGTCTCTGTTGAGGGAGGGATTATATTCAACAGGCGACTTTGTTTCTGCCTGCTGGCAGTTGTGGTTGTTGTTGCTGCTGTGCTGGTAAAGGGACGCAGCTTGTTCTGGTAATGCTCTCCTACTGTATTGGCAGAGGGAAGTTCCCATGATGCAGCGTTAAAGAAGCTGCCAGCAAGCCCATTTAGCACTGAATGCTGTGACACACTCGGATGGAGTGTTTTTGTGCGTTTGGCTCCCTTGCTGCTAGTCATTCTGACACTGAAGCACATCTTCAGAGCACTTAACCTTCCCAGCTGGGCTGATGCAGCATAAGCCAGACAGGCTGTGATAACCTCGAACAGACAGAGCTGAGGAGCAGCAGTAGCAGCAGCTTTGCGTGCAATATGTTGTGTTTTGCAGAAAAACAAAGTTGGACAAAAAAAAAAAGATTTCAGATACACTAATTTTTAAAAAGAATGTCATAAGTCAATGGTGATAGCGAGAAAATAGAATTAAGTGGTCAGAAGGTTTAGATAAACCACAACTGCTTTAGTTTTGACTGATAATGGGTTACGGGTCCAAGTGCAATTCAAGTACAGTGCAGTCTCATGTACAGTATGATAATTCCTCTGCTAGTTAAAATATCCTCTAATGTCTCTCTGTGATACTTCTCTGTTAGAGATCCAGTCTTTTTAATCCTTGGGAAAAAAATATTTCCCTAAAAGAAAAGTTGTATCAGCATTTTCTTAAATTCTTAAACCAAACAATAATTCCACGTGTTAAAGCTCATGGAATAATGTCTCTAATTTTCTTCTTTTGAATGCTCAGTGTGAGATGAAGGGATATGTTAAGGGGGATTATTTTTCTTTTCTTTTGGATTGCTGTTAGAAATGTACAAGATTGTGTTTTGTATGCTGCTAAGATTAGGCAGGTGTGACGGGAAAATACACTTCTCACAGGTCTGATGATAATGAACTTGCAGCATCCGGTGAAATTCTTGTACATTGTTAGCTGTAAACAAAGAACATCAGCATATAAGTATTTAGATATTGTACAAATTGATTCTTCCGAGAAGTTGAACCCTCTTCATTTTGGGTGTGAGCTTAAATGTAACCGCATCCAGATGCAAACTGACAACATACTACTGTAAAGTTCCTTAAAATGCTGTTTACAGTGTTTTGCTTTTGAGCAGTTTCAAAATCTTAGTCACATTAGGTTTACCTTCTATCTGTAGTATTTAATTATCAGTTCATCTAGTCACAAATTTGAACATTTTTTGGTTCATCACAGACGCAGATATGGATAAATGGAAGCTGTTTGAACATCTGCTAATCAGCACATTAGTAAATGTAAAATCAAATGTAGAGGTGAGGAGGACGCTGAGCTTACTGTTACCAAACAATGGTGACCATCTGTGACTTTCTTTGGATAAGAAAAATGTACTCACTGGCCACTTTGTTAGGTACACATATTCAACTGCTTGTTAGCATAAATAGCTAAGCAGCCAATCCCATGGCAGTAACTAAGTTCGTTTAGACATGTATACGTGGACATGATGATTGAGCATCAGAATGAGGAAGGTGAGGGGATTTAAGTCAGTTCTATGGGCCTTGCTAATGTAAAGTTCACAGGAGATTGGTCAAATTGCTTTAAGCTAATAGGAATGCAACAATCACTCAAATAACTACTATTAACAAACATAGTATGCAGAAGAGCATACTTCGCTCAGGCTCACTAAAACGGGATGATGTAAGATTGAAAAAAAAACCAAACAATCGATCTAATGATTATTTTTTGTGGATGCAGGGTCTGAATTTTTCCTAAACAACATGAAAGCATGGATCACTCCTGCCTTGTATCAGCATATAAGCCTGGTAGTGGCGCTGTAACAGTGTGGGGGATATATTCTTGCCACACTTTGATCCTCTTAGTACCATCTGTGCATGCAACAGCCTACCTGAGTAGCCTGAGCAGCCTACCTGCTGACCTTTATGACCACAGTGTACCCACTGTATCTTCTGTTGGCCATTTCCAGCAGAATAACACACTATGTCACAAAACTCAAACTGTATCAAACCGGTTTCTTGAACATGAGAATACTCACTGTACTCAAATGACCTCCACAGTCACCAGATCTCAATCCGAGCTCAATGGAGCATTTTTGGAATGTGGTGCAACAAGAGATTCACATCATGGATGTGTAGCTAGCAAATCTGCAGCAACTGTGTGATGATGTCATGTCTGTATGGACCAAAAATTGTGACGGGTGTTTCAAGGACCTTGTTAAATATGTACCACAAAAAGAAATTCTGGAGGCCAGAGGAGGTCTAAACCCAACGCTAGCAAGCTACACCTAATAAAGTGGCTGGTGAGCATATATAGTGGTCTGGTGATGAGATTTTGCTCTCATAATATGTTTTAACAAACATATATTATCATTTCCCCTTACCTGTAATAAATTGTATGATTTGGTGGATTATTGAGCCATAATATAGATGGTGTGTATTTTCAGCTGCTGCTCTGTTACAATATGACTGAGGGTAATTCATCTGTCACAGCACAGTCATAAAGTCCAATAGTTGTTTTAGGAACATGATGGACTAACTGCAGCTAAATAAGCAGCTTTCTGTTCTGACATTTGAATATCAGCTTTTTTGTTGCATGACGGTGAAACATCACAAGAGCTTACAGTATTTATCTCTGATCTGATGCTGCTGTAATGCTGCACTGTTATTGATATCAAATAAGTGGTAAAACATTCAAATGATATTTAAAATGTCTCTGCTAGGCACTGCGTAGATTGCGGTAAGGCATGCATTTGCTGATAAGAACACACAAAATAAACCTTAAGTTAAGACTCTTGACATATTTATAGTTTCCTTTATGGAAAAGCCTCAAATGACTCGCACGAGAACAGCAGCACCAAAAATGAAATGTTGTGAATTGTTTGTAGTGTGGCCAGTGTGCAGTGAAGCACTGAGACGTCGATCAGTTTGCAGAGAGGTAACTTCGTTAAACGAGGCTGTCTGTCATAGGCTCTGGTCTATGCCAGTTGCTTACACTCACACTGCCGCAGCTATTAAGGCAAATAGAAGCAACCACAATTTTAATGACCCTTTCTTTTTTTAAAGCCACAGAAGCACGGGGGCCCCGTGGAGACATAAATCTCACTCCTAACCGTCTTTATCTGCCTGCCTTCCTGTGCTTATGTCCTTAGTAAATTAGGAGCAATTAGACTAAAGAATTGAATTGCTGCTTGGAGCAATTTGTATCAGAGACATGATCAATAATAATTTCCTCTTTATGTGTGTGTCTGCCTTCTCTTGCTTCTTTTCCAGGATTGACAAGTCCACTCTGTCTGCACTGAAAGCACGGTAAGTGTTTTTTTGTTGTTGTTCTTGTTATTTTTAGAGGTTTTAGAGGGAGGATGACATAAAGCAAAGGGCCTGGGCCGCCCTGGTGTGGTCTATTCCTTTGACAGCCTACATGAGCACTCTGGGTCATTTTGGAAATCTTATTCTCTCTTCTGAACCCAATCGCCCAATCACCACAACTTCCAGATAATATTCAGAAATGTGTCCGTCAAGCACAAAGCCATGTTTTCTGCAAACATGCTGAGACTGAGCTGAAGACCTTTAAAACATCGGATAAACATATTGTCCATCACACTGATGGACTTTAAAGTCTCAGCAGAGCTATGAATCTTTTTTTTAGACACATAAAAATTCAGTATACACCTCTTTACACAAATCTCCAACTCCCGGTCCGAGTGACAGATTTTCTAAATTGATTCCTGTCATTCACTCTCATTTACTTTCTCTTCACTGCCAGCTTGTACCTGTTGGCAGGTCATACCTGTACAAGGAGGAAGTTTCTCATGCAGATACCTGTACTGCCAAGTACTCGAGTGAGTTCTAGGTAAATTCTGTGGTTGCACTGTGGCTCCCAGGTGTGACTGCAGTTTTTGAATACTACGTACTGGCATAAGCAGCGTTCTCTGGGTTTTTCCATAAGGGTTTGTTTGGGCTGTACGATCTAAAAATAAGTAATTAAATCCAGCTTATAGCCCATTGCACAAAGAATACAGACATTTCAGACACATGCTAGAATTATTAAAGGCATTATATTAACCTTTATTAAAGCCTTTAAGATAAATTTAAGATGTATTAAGGTTTTTTGAGATTCTTCAAGCACACTGGTGAAGGATGATACTAGAAAGAACCACTGCCTTTAAGAGGCATGGTAATTAATTGGCTGCCACCATCATCCATCTACTGAGGGACTGAGATGTTCTCTGTGTGGATTTGGATTGCTGAATGTGGGTTGTAGCATTTAAATGTGGTCTAAATCTCACCAGGTGCATGACATTTCTTTGCATGTACTGTAACAGACCTTTATTTTTCTCTAACAAGGACCTATCATAGCTGCAGCTCTCTGACCATTTGCTTTGTTTTTGTGTGGCTGAGTTGAGCTAAGATGGTGTTGTTAACTCTTAGCTTGGATGTCTTAATTTTATTAATAAGAACTGACAGCATTCAACAAACAGTTATTAGTTCCGGTTCATGTTTCACACCTCTGCAAGGAGAAGACAGAAGCTGTCTCCTGTGGATTTAAATGTGGGCAGTGACTTTGCAAATTTAGAGGAACAATGTTGTGAAAATTACACAGTGCTGTGAACTTTTGAGGTGTAGAATTACTGCTTCTGCTTTTACCTTTTTTCATTCGGGGCATGGGCAGAGAATGTGATGATGTGAATGCCACTTGCACAGTTGTGTACTTTATTCATGTGGCAATCTTTGAGGGTATGTGAAGCTTCTCTGTGTTGAAACAAACCACCGGCAAGCCTTGCTACAGGAAGTTGCCTTAGTGAGGACAGATGATGGGTTTTTGTGTGTGTCAACTCTATCTTTATCTATACCCCAAAGCCATCATATTTAAGCACATTCACCATTTCTCTTTACCAAAGGAACCACACACTCTACTTTTCTTACCAACGTCTCTCTCTTTTCTCCATAGATGCCGTGATGGCACCATCTGTTTAATCATGCCAGATGGATAGCCTTAGAGAACTGAGCATATTTTAGATATCTAAGCATGACTTTTGTTATTCTTGGTGGTGGCCAGACCTTGTCTGCATAGTCAGACATGACAAAATAAAACCCCTCCATGTCATGCTAATGATTCTGCATCTTCAAAGAAAAAGGAACAAAGCATGTTGGAATCGCAGAATCGAGGATTAGAAGTTTGGATTTAACAAAATATCTGCAACACGCTGATTTGAACTGGAAACAAGTAGCCTGATAGCAGTGGCACATAGATATTTTTCTATTCATCTTTTTCTCTGTTTTACAAACCCGAGTTCTGGGTTTATATGAACTTATGTGAAAAAAAATATTATTAGGATGCATTATAAGAATGTAAAAGGTTTGCATGAACAGTACTTGAAATGGTGGAATAGGGCTCCAGATGCTGCTATGGTAAAACCTTAATCATTTTGTTGTTGTAAACAGGAAAGTGAAAGCAGGTTAGCGCGTAACATGTAAAGTAGGGCTCCTCTTTTATCTGTTCTCTCACATACAAACAGCTGTGCACACTTTCAGTGTCTCCTGCATGGCCAGGTGTCATTAGATCATCTACTCTGTAGTGGGTCTGAATATCAATGAGTGAGTCGTGACTTCTGCTGGAGCTCCTGGTCTGCCCGAACGATGAATAAAACCAACCTGTGTTTGTGTGTGTTTGATCCAGGCGTTAGATGTAAGAAAACAGTGCAGAAGCAGGAACTGTAGGACTGGAAATAAAGGAGAAGACAGTCTGTACAAAAGACATTTTGCAGTATCTCGATGATTTGTTGATGGGGACGGAGGTGTAGATGAATTGATGCAAGTGAGTTCATTACTCATGTGATCCTGGTGAATCATATCATTACAGGTCACAGGAAATGTGAGAGTTACTAGCATCCATCTACCTATTATCTTCCACTTATTCAATGCAGGTTGCCGGGCAGGGCTGGACATTATCCCAGCTGTCATAGGGCAAACGATGGGGTGCTGCCTCGACAGGTCACCAGGTCTGATCCACTGTGGCTGTTTTAATGCAAACAGCATCTTCCTGAAATTCCCCTTTAATTTATACTTTGAGGACGTGGACATTATTCATAAATTGAATTCCTAATTCATGACTTTCAGGATATTCCTGAAAGTTGGTTTGCAAAACTTCTGTAATTAAAAAAATGAAAATGAAAAACCAAACCACATGCAGCGATATACAGTACAGGAGAGTAAAGCCACAAGGGGGGAGGAGAGGAAACAAGAGAATGGAGGCCAAAGGAGCAAAAACATCAGTTGGATTGCACACTTCAAAGTTTGCAGCAGGTGTGAGGGCTTTATTTTGTTCTCCTCTGCCCTTTCCGTCCCGTCTGCCCTTGGTTCAGAGTGTGCTATTTATTCCTCTGTTGCTCAAGCTCTTTCTCCCCATGTCTCATCTCTCCTCTGTCATTAATCCCGGTCTCCCTCTGCCGCTTCTTTGCTCACGGATGCTACAAAGGATCTCTCCTCCTTCACCGTACAGCCGTCACCTCATTAATACCTGTATAATCAAGCCAGTGTTTGTGTGTGCGTGTGTGTGCACGCATGTGCGTGTGTGTGTGTGTGTGAGAGAGAGAGCAAACACATGCATCTGTTTTGTCTTCAAGTGGTGCTGAGGGTGAGTGAATATCACAAGTGGACAAACAGGGATAATAGAGGAGAGAGAGGACGAAAAGGGGGCAAGGTTGCACCTGATCGGCTTCTTAATACTGTGTGACGATGCCGCGCAAGCTGTGGTGAGTAACTGCAGTCTTTTTCTCTCGTGGGTCTATTTTTCCTTATTACATTCTTAAATCAGATTTTTTTTCTTATATTAGCTCGCACTTTGTTGCGTAACACCTGAGATCTTATGAAACCAGTGGAGTAGTTTCTCCTCCTTCCGAGAAGTTATTAAAGTCTGAAAAGCAGATTTCTGATTCGATTGCTATGAATAAGTTCATATTGCTTTTTTTGTCCGCTTAAGGTGCTCTGAGGTATCTGTTGGCCTAGTGAGAGCATCTCTCTTGTGTTGTCAGAGTATCTAATGTGGATCTAAACAGGAAATAGTGCACACACGGTGAAAACAAGCAGCTTTCGCCGTGTCTGCGAGTCTACTCAACTTCACATGGGTTGAAGTAAAGTAGCGTGGACTGCACTGAATCTAGTTTAAAGGGGAAGTTGATAAAAGCAGCACAGATCAGAGTGTATTGGAGCAGACTGTAATAAAACAGTGTCACTTCAGGATATTTGACGCGGCAGTCATAGAGCTGTTCATCGCATGATACGGATCAGATGATTGCTTTGGTCTGCATGAGGTGGATACCCAGGATGTGAAATCAGTCTAAAGGATTGATCTTTCTGTGTCTATTAGTGAAGCTCTGTGTCACAGTCATGGCTCCCGGCTTTCTCTTGTAAGACGCTTCAGCAACAGACGCTTCCACAGTGCAGTAAACCAAAACAAATGACTTTGATATCTTGTTTAACGTGGTTAACCACAGATTGTTTTATTGGCTTGTTTTGTTTTTTTCCTTAACAGCCGGCTGTCTGCTCTGCTTCTTGATGATACTGTTGTTAGCATGCATGCATGTGTTTGCGCAGAGGTCACAGCCACTTGCTGCTAATTATACATTGTTATATGTTATTTCCATTCATTCTCTGCTCCGTCTAAGTGGAGCAGCTGCTTGAATCCGAAAGCGCCTCCCAGCTCAGATGGATGGCTTATAGTGGATGGGATATGGATAAAGCTGTGATGTTCTCCAAGACTGTAACTAAACTGCACTTGTACATTTTTTAATATAATGTAGTTATTTTGCAAATATGAAAAAAGTTTACTTTATTGTCCACTTTATTGTCCAGACTGAGAGGCAGTTTTAGTGGCACAATGAAGGCCGACGGGCTCAAGAGAGAAGAGGAAATATGAAAGAGGTCTTTTCAAAAGAGGGGACACGATAAAATGAAAAAAGCCCCTTCCCTTGTCATTGTCTAGCCTAGTTTTTTGGGGCCAGGTGTAAATGTTATCTGGTGGCCAGCATCATGGAAAAGAGCAAATGGGCTGCTGCTGCCGCTGCTGCTATTTCTGGAGCCTGGCATTTAATCTATCTCTCGGTGTACCTTCTATATTGCGGGGAACGACGGCGAGTTGTGGCTACCGAACAAACAGGAGACTGAATGTCCGCTGGTATTATATTTACTTTAGGTGACGGCTTATTAAAGCTCGAGGCTTTGCTCGGCAGCACGAAGAGAAGAAGCAGTGATTAGTCACAGGGAGGCTGTATACAGCCTTAATGAGCTGTCAACTTTATTGTGTTTTTCCTTATTGGAAGTCCTTGTTGATGCAGTGTACACAGATACAGTCTGCTACATAATTGAATATAAGCCTGCAATCACTGGCAGGGGGGGAAAAAGCAAAGAGCACGAATGAAGGACAGAAGTTCACTCAGTTAATATCTAATGCACAGCTGCCCACAGTGACTGTGACCTTCAGCTGGGGTTAATCTGGGAACCAGAGTTCAATATACGCAAGCTGACTGAGGTCAGGTGGTTCAGTTTCAGTTCGCTTCTTTTGGCAGCGCAGCTTCGGGCCTTGCCTGTGTGTTTTGTTTCCCTCTGCCTCAGACCGTGTGAAAAAAGGTTAGAGAAAGCAACCACACAGTTGCGGATGCATTAGCAGCAGTATGATGTGGGAAGTGGTCGGACTCCACCCGTTCTCATGCACTCAACAAAGGATGTCGCACTTCCTCTCATATCACACCTCTGGTTTCAGTGAAGCTACGCCATACGAAACCATTTACACGCTTTTTATGTGTGCCATCTAATTTTTCTAATGAAAATAACTGACAGCATCCACTTCTATTAAAAATCATTTAGATTTGATTGTTAAAAGTTTTGCTTGGGGTCCTACTCTTTTATATACTTATCCACCTATTTAGAGATCTTGATATCTTTGTGCAGAAATGTGGACCAAGATTCATTCTCTCCTGTGGCCACAAGAGGGAGCTGAGTCCATGTGTTTGTCACAAACTGACTCCTACAGCAGTGAGCAAAAATCTGTGCACTGCAATGAAAGCAGCTGAAGTGAAGTAAAAGATCCACTGGGTGGAACAGTTTCTCTATTAGATCAGTGCCGATGGCCGTCCCACCTGTTAACGTGTACCTGTTGAAAGTACTACTCGAAATGATATAAGAATAAATTATCTAGGTAAACCAATAAAGGCAATGCAAGCTAACCCACTAAAGTCATACTTAACAAATTGGTGTTTTTATTTTGCTTCTGCTTAAATATTTAGACGTATAAATTTATGTAACACATTATCAACATTAAAAAGGCACAATTCTGCATGATGGTCCCATCAGTTAAATTTCTCCTGATATAAACATGAAGTCCAGCAGGCTCATATCTGTACCACTGCAAGACAAAACCACAGCCATATTGTCTTCAACAGCCTATAGGGAGCCGTGGCTGTTGCCATGGCAGCAAGAACTGATGATCAGTTGATGGTTCAGCATGGCTCATTACCATGGTGACGAGCCTGGGTTGTCTCACCTTGCGACCGGACTTCCTCGGCAACACATAAGAATACAACCTGCAGAAAGATGCCGTGACTTGTAATACGAGCGATCACCTACACTCGAAGTTTTGTTTTATTCAGGAATTTGCTTATTGTTATTAAAAGTTAATAAAATGCTGGAGGTTTATGTATATTTCCAGTCCCATGGCATATTGTATTCGAGTCACCTCAATACATATGTTTTTTTTTTGTTACAATAGACACTTTTTGATTTTTAAATGAT
Organism: Haplochromis burtoni; assembly: GCF_018398535.1. Taxonomy (NCBI): domain Eukaryota; kingdom Metazoa; phylum Chordata; class Actinopteri; order Cichliformes; family Cichlidae; genus Haplochromis; species Haplochromis burtoni. The sequence goes on from NW_024582631.1 coordinate 256,115, forward strand.
GTAAAAAAGTACAAGTAATCAGTATATGAAACATCTTGTGTTTTACTGACCCAATGTCCTATTTTAGTTTTTTCTTCCCAAGCTCTAGTTTCCTTATATTTACACTTAATCTGCATTTGCTAAAATAAGCGCATCATCACATTTGCCTGCTGTCTTACACATGGTTTAAGGCGGTATCAGTGAGAAACGATACACACAGTGAACATATGGAAACAGGACGTGTTAGCTGCTCTTAGCTACAGCAGCAGCAGGGAGGGGAGTAGTGTGGGTTCCCTGAAACACAATCACACCCCTGTGTAGTAGTACTGAGTTACTCTCAAAGTGGTCAACACTAGACTGCACCTCTGAGACGATCATTAAATCACCAGAGCGGCATTCATCAGATGTTGTGTTTCTGGTTACTGGGGCAATCTAAGTCAAGCATTTAGTCCCCTTTAAGTTCTTTTTTAAGTCACCAGCAACAGAAATCTCTCTCTCTCTGACTCTGTTACATCACCCTTCACTATATTTACCAGCTGATTGCTGGATGTTTTTTTCTCCTTCCTGCTGTTAAGTGCCAGGTTTTAAGTATTCTAAGAACAGTGAGAGGGAACTATTAAGAAATCAGCAAAAAATGAAGAAACCAAAGCTGAAATATTTGTAAATTGTGGGGATATGTACAGTACATATAGCCATGTGAGCTATTCTCAATCCCAATGAGCTGGTTATGTTATAGCATATTTACATACACTAATCATAACTACACAAAAAACATAGCCAACTTCTTTCTGTTTGTTCTTCGTGTGCTCTTGTTTTACTTTCTATAATGGCTGACAGCAAATGAAACTCTAGCCTGAAGGCTTTACTGACACAGGTTTTCTTTTGATTATTAACAAGCAAGGAGTAAAAACAAATTGCTGTCTGCTTGTTTTCCTCTGTCCTCTCTCGCTGTCTCTTAAATGTTTTGTCACCGCATGTGCTCTGCTGCTTGTTAAAGCGACAGTTTTGTTACTCTAAAGTCCCCCAGACAGCCAGCTGCCTCTTTGCTTTTGACAAATATTTACTTCTTGCCTTCTCCCTGATAGTACACGCACACACACACACACACACACACACACACACACACACACACACACACACACACACACACACACAAAGTAGCTGATAGCGCACCATCTGGCCTGAGTGCGGGCTGTTAAGAGCTCATAAAAGTAGACCCTCACCTATTTAGAGCCATAAGGGCTCCCCGGGCAGGTACACGGCACACACACAGACACACACGCACACATTCACACACACATTTCTTCTGCATACATGTGCCCACGCACATTCACATTCAATATTCACATCCACTGGGGATGTAGGAGGTGAGACAGGTAGGAGGTGAAAGCATCAAAGGATGTACCTGGTCCTGTTCTGAGAATGTCTTCATAACTACTGGCCTCGCTGAGTTGCTTTGAGGATAAACAGAGATTGATTCAGCAAACTTCCAAACTGACCCTACAGTTACATCTGAGTCAGTCCTGATACAGATGCACAGCTGCTAGCTTTGTGCGTGCTTGTTTTTTTCATCACATGAAAGTGACTTAAAATTATCACTAATTATGTAATGTGAGGCTCATACCTCATTTTTACCTCACAACCAGTGGTTGTCAGATAACTTTAGAGCGGTCTCTAGGCCTGTGTATCTTAATCTTACAAGATTTTACCAACAAGTTTGCGTTATGTTGTTAGCAGTGACATTAAGAGATGTTTCTTCATTCAGAGTAAAATGAGATCTTTGAGCAATATTGAGAGATTTGTTACACAGCAAGAATTAATGTTTAGAGAAAAACTAACACATATGCGACTTTGGTAGTTTTTCGCAACCAAATTTGCTAGCCAAAAAACTCAGACTGCTCTAAACGAACAGTTTCAGACAGTTTTTCCTATTCTTTGTTATAATATAGTAGTTATTTGCTTTTTTGAAAATGGCAACCCCTCCCTTATTTAGGTCTCTTCCTGTTAGTTGGGAGTTCTTCTTTCCCACTGTTGCCAAGTGTTGCTCATCGTAAGAAAGTCGATTAAAAGGCGGTTTCCTTAAACCAGCGTTTCCCAACCTTTTGAACCACGGCACATTATTCATATAAGAACAATCACACAACACACCACCAAACAAAAATGTCACAAAAACCATATTGATAATTTTTCCCCGCACACCAGCTATAGCAGAATTGGCTCGGTTTGTCCCCAGTATACCCTTTTTCCTTTCTCCTGACCACTGCTCATGCTAGGGCCTTCATCTGGGTCGGAATTTTCTCCAGGACCCAGGTCAGATTGACTACATTTTGTTTTCAAATATCTATCTATTGCTGTTACGCACTGCATCGTCTCAGAGCATGAGTATTGTGTATTTTATTCTTCATCTTCTCTTTTACTGGCAGTTGGCAACCCATTTAATTAGAGCAGGTAGTTCTACTCCCCTCTAGTGGAAGAGAAGGTAATTGTTCTGCCCGTTACTCACTTACTCGCTCAGAGTACTAATCAGGTGGAACCAGCTAATCTTCCACGGCACACCTGATCATTTCTCACATCACACCTATGTGCCTTAAACAGAGAAAGTTAGATACAGCAAGGGGCTTCACCAAGACCCAGTGCAAGCTAAATATACAATATACTCCATGTAAGTACTGTAAGTACTACTTTAAGTATGTTAGGAAAAAGTGACCTGCTGTAAATCAAATAATTTGATAATAATTTTAAAACTTACAAGAATATGTCCACATTTTTAAGTGATAGGTGTTGGTATGTGTTATGTACTCTCTCGCTCTGTCTTGTTTCTCCAGGAGTCATTGGCTGGCACCGTTGCCATTAGAAACAAACTCAGAATAATTTTTTTTCTTTTTTAGGATTTTGTCTGTTGTCGATTTTTGTACACAAACACTTAAGACCTACATACTGGCAAATTACAGTCCATCTCCTCAGTCTTTCAAAGCAAGCAGAGTGATGCTGTGGAAAGCGTAGAAAATGAAAAAGGGAATAAGCGAAAGGATGGAGATGGACTTTGGGTTGTCTGGAGGAGTGAAAGATGGATCAAGGGCGATAAAGAGAGCAAGGAGACAATAATAGAGCAGGGGAGACAGATCCTTTCTGAGACCGAACAAATAGAAAAGAGAGGAGAAAGTTCGACCTTCCTTCCTTCCTTCCTTCCTTCATTTCTGGCACAGCTGTCCACCCTGCATAGAGGAGATGCTCTTAACATCTGAACGAGTAAAGACTGAAGAGAAAAGTAATAAGAACTGAAGGATGGAGGGACTGAAAAACAAGATAGCTTCTCTCTCGGGAACAATGAGCTGTGAACAGTGAAAAAGGAAAGCGCAGAAATAACAAAGAGGAAAAAATGAAGGAGCAGTGGGGCTGTGAAAGATCAGTTTTTTCCCCTCTCTGTCTCCTAAAGTTCGACCTCTGTTAGTAAAAGTCTGTGTGCGAGAAGCTGCACGTGTCAGTTGCTTCTCTCTGCCCCTGTGAGGTCATCCGCGAGCGTCCATATGAAAGCTCTTGACAGATGGTTCAGCGCTTGGGCGCTGATGTTCATGTGATTCAGAAGCTTATTTAGAGGATTTAGTGAAACTGTTAACTTTTTATTTTTCAGTGTAAGACCATCTCTTAATCTTCCATGAGTATCAGTGACTCATCATGGTGGCTCAGCGTGAGGTTTGCATATTCTCTCTTTCCTTCTGCAGGTTTCCTCTGGGAGCTCAGGTTTTTAGCACCAAATAGGGGAGGTTATGTTCTCCTTTCAAATGCCCTTCACCAAGCCACTGGCTTTTATTCAGCTCTACGTTTTATATGCAGACGCATAAAAAACGAGCACACCCAACTTCCCTCCAACCGTGTCCATTTTGTACATACATCAGAGGCAGGGAACACGACCCTGTCAGAGCCGAGCTCAAATGCAATTGTCTTTCAAAGGAATAATTCATCTCCATATGAGCAACCTGCTGATACCCTCAGCTTAGCCTTGCTTGTTCGGCCCACACATTGTTAGGTAATGGCTTGTGTTGATAGATCTTTGCAATTTACCTCAGGTCACTACAAAATCACATCACGTGCACCAAGTGACAGCTATTTGTGCAACACGACTGGGAGAAAACATTTAAAGCAAGCAGATGGTGAAACCATTAAAACGGTTTATCAAGTCTTACCCTCTTTTGTTACTGTGCTATATCGATCCCATTTTCTATTCTCACATGGTAATAATAATAATCCTATTTTTGAAATAATAGATTCTTGTAGCTGTTGTAGCTGCAGCAAAATGTCAGTAGACTATGCCTCTATTGACAAATGCTATTAATAGTGAGGTATAAAGCAGTTCTTTTCAGGATGGAAAAGCTAGAATCAGTGCAATAAACACGCACAGAATCATTATTTTTCTTCTGCCTCGCCACTTCAGGAACATTGTGGAGTTTATCCCAGTTATAATAGGTAAATAAGGTAAAAGGTGGGATACACCTTGGACAGGTTGCCAGTCTATCATATGGCTAGCACAGAGAGCCAGACAATCATATCAGTAGTTTTGGACCAAGTATCTTTTGGCTGTGAGCAGCCGTTCTAACCCCTGCACCAGTGCACCAATATGCCTAAATATGTTTTTTGTAGAGAAAATGAACATAAAAGCCTCGAAAAATGGGGATCGTGTATAAAAATGGCTGTAATTTCCAAACAGTTAACAGAAAATTCTGTAAAACCCTTTGAATTAATGCTGAAAGTCTTCAACTCGATTGCTTGAGTTAAAATCCGCAGTGTTGTTGTACAGATGCAAAATTTGTGTCTTTGTCCAATAACTTATGCACTCACTAAATGTTTATTGTAAAAAGGCTTCAATAATGGATGATAAATGGTGACCACTTTAACTGACAGGCTGATGGCGACACAGACGGCTATAGCCGGCAGCAGCCTGTCGGGCTTCATCTCAGCTAATTGGAGTCACTGACCTCGATCTCTCAAAGGTGTTTGTGGTCTTGGCGCCTTTGGAGCAATTATATTGGAATTATATGGTTCCTATGCAGTTAATTATATTAAAGGCTATCAAAGAAGTCTGTGCTGCTGTTTTGATGATAGAATTTCTGGTATTTTATTAGTATGTTACTTAGCACTAATTAGCATGTGTGTGTGAGGCAGCCGGTGTTTGAAATACATGCTTTCATTGGGCTTAAAGCTTTCCTTTTTGATAACACTTACAGTTAGGCCTGGATCAGGCATCTCTTAGTGATCCTGCTATAGTTTCAAACTCCTGGGAGATGTCCCATGATACAATTTGTCTCTATTTCACTCCTTTTTATTGTCATTGCATTTATAAGCCTTTTGCCATAGTTTGTGTTTCAGTTTATATTTCTCTCAGGCTGGTTTTGCTAGACGGTTCTTCCTGTTAAAAGGGAGTTCTTCCTTCCCACAGTTGCCAAGTGCTGCCCGTAGGTTGTTGCCTGATTGTTTGAGTTCACTCTTCAGTACTGTAAGATGCTGAGTGGTGCTGGTGGCACCACAGTGGGTTTGTCCATCTTTTATACACAATCTGCACCCTCATAGTGAGGGAGAAGGAGCATAGGTTACAGACAGTGAGCTTATAACAGAGGAAGAGCGAACAAAAGTTTCTGAAGCTTCAGATAATAAAAGGAAAGCCTGTGTTCAGAAGAAAGATGACAGTCATAAAATGGAAGGTGGGAACAAACAGATTACCTTTGGTGTGGCTTTTTCCTTTTAGAGGGATACATCATGCGTTATCATCTCCTGCGTTGGTGCAATTACTCTTACTGCTAGAAGGGGAAAGACAGACAAGATCTGCACTGCGGGTTTCACATATAGTGCAAGTGCAGAATACAGTGACAAACTGTATTACACATTGTTTGTGACTGCATTTGTTTCTCTCTCACTTTTCTTCCTTGATGAGTTCTTCCTCTCGTGCCCCTTCAATGTCTATTTCCCAAGGTGCGTATCTAAACGCATGCATGTGTATTTCTGTGTATTTCGCGTGGGGCAACCAGCTGTCAGCCGAAATCCCACTCAACCAAGCAAACTGAGAAAGCAGGAAATTGATTTACCTCTCTGATGTTACGCATGACATTATGGTCTCAGGGGACATGGAGAGAAACAAAGGGATAAAAGAGTTCCACAAACCTCGACTGAGCAGTGCTTTATAGAGGAGATGAACAGAGGAAGGAGAGGGCGTAATTAAACTAAAGATGCTCGTTTTTTCCTGTTGTGTCACATGATGCAGCATCTTTGAAATTCTTGCATTTGCCCACCTATGTTTTCACACCTATCAGAAATCCATTTGCTGTCATCCCAGCGATTACGTTTCAAAAATACACGTAGTTTATGCGTATGCAAGAGAGAAGAAAACATCACCCGAAGCCAAATTACAGACACATCGCAAGCAGAGATAAACAATCAAGCTTCAAATAGCCCAGAGTGTGTGAAAATAATTGTCTGATGACATTTCTGTTTTGGTGAAATGACAGCACGGAGCAGAGAGCTAGTCAAGGCCAGTGTGCTTGGTGATTAACAAAGGACTGTCTGTGATTTGACACTGTAATCAGCGCTCACAAAGGGACAGATATATCTCTTATTCAGCACGGCCCTGCATCACTCATCCTATTTCTCTCCTCCGACTCTGTTCTCTCACTTGCATTTTCTCTCTGCCCTCTGCTCATTTATCTTCTTGTTTGCAGTCTGTCTTTGATTTCCTTCCTCAATCTTGTTTCCTCGTGTGTTTTTAGGCCTTTTTTCACGCATTCTTCTCAGTGTTGGATTTTCTTTTACTCTTCCTGCCACAGTTTATTTTGTATTTGTTTCTCTAGGTTTTGTCTGCAGCATCTGTGTCTCAGGGATGATTTGAATGAGTCTTTTGTCATTTTTTGGAGCGAGAAACAGAAGCAGCCTGGCGGCTATAACATACTCCAGTATGTTACAGCTGGAGTAGGGAGGACATGTAGGCATGCACTTTGTCCTGGCCAAACAAGTTGTAATCCACAACTGGCATGAGGTGCTGACAGTTTCTAATAATCTGGAGAGAGTCGTCCCCTCGGCCCTGTGCGGGGTGTTCTCTGCCTGTCTCTCTTGATGCACGCTCTTTGGCTCTAGCACCTGTGACCCTAAAATGGATAAGTGGTTTAGAAAATGAATAGATAGGAGGATAGATGCAATCACATCCTCTCCATCCTCCCTAACCTCCAAATTTTTATAAGACTGTGCAGATGCAGGGTGGTGTTTCTCTACACAGCTGTTACTGATTCACTTATGTCGAATCAGTGATTTTCCATGAAGAGATGTGTGACTGCATGATAAAGTCTGAGGTCCAGGGTCAATTTGGCATGAAATTGTTTTTTCTTCTTCTTTTTTTAAAATTTCCCCTCAAACAAAAGCTTTTCCAGTTTTTCTTGGTGTCCTTAAAAACTTGACTTGAGTCCTAAATAATCTCTGTAACTTTGAAAATCCATTACTAGGCAGCAAGTACTTCTTAAATCTATTTGTTAGGAGGCATTCACTCCAAAAAATTAAAATTAAAAATATCCCATCCATCCATCCATCCTCTTCCACTTATCCTTGTTAGAGTCACAGCCCACATAGCAAAATTGGTATGGCCCAGATCTGGCCCACACAATGTGCTTACACATGGCCCACATACCGCAAAGAATGATGGCCCTTTGGTGGCCCAGACACACTGGTGGTCCTGTGCTGGCCCATGTGTGGATTACCTCTGGCAAACCTGATCTGGCCACCAAAGGGCCGTCATTTTTTGCAGTATGTGGGCCATGTGTAAGTTGTGTGCAGCCATAGGCCAGTTGTAGACACACTGCTGGCCCTGTGTTGGCCCAGAACAGTTTCAGCTCTGACCCCAGACGTCAGCCTAATGTGTACCTTAATCAAGCCATGTAATAACAACATGTGCCGGAACATAATAGTGCAAAAATAACATGGCGAAACTCTGTTCAGACAGTGAATGGACGGATTCTTAAATAACACTTTACTACTCTTCCAGATTACTCAGAGTGCTCTATACAACATGCCGCATTCACACACTTTCTCTAAACTGAGTGCTCCCTAACTACATTCATACACATTCACACTCTTGACATGCAGACTGGAGGAGCCAGGGATCGAACCACTAACCTTCCGATCAGTAGGTGACCTGCTCCACCTCCTGAGCTACAGCCACCTGCTGGCAAAGATGAGTAAACCATCACTAGGTAGTGGATAAAGTGTACACTCACAAACCTGTCAAACCTGTATTTGAAACATTGGCTACCATAGCAGTATAGTATTGCAACATGGCATTTGGGTCTTCTAACTAAAATAGGAAAATATGAACATAAATGATGCCATCATTGCCAGACCTGGCCCATACACCCTGCCATGACACTGGTCAGTCAGAAGGGCCAGCTTGATGCCGGATCTGGGCCAGACCTGTTTTCTGTGGACCAGGGTCAAATATATCAAACTACCATCGAGCCAGATATGGCATGCCATCACATAGACAGTGCCATCTATGCCAGGCTTGGCCCATATCTGGATGGCATATGTCTTATCATGCCAGAAGTCAGCCAGCAGTGCCAGCTTGATCCGGGCCAGACCTGCTTGCTATGTGGGAGGGGGGCTGGAGCCTATCCCAGCTACCATAGGGCGAGAGGTGGGCTACACCCTGGACATGTTGTCAGTCTATCGCAGGGCTAACACATAGAGACAGACAGCCATTTGCACTCACATTCACACCTATGGGCAATTTAGAATGACCAATTAACCTAACATAAATATCCCACAATAAATTTTAATTGAAAGCGGACGTTACTGCCATGATCTTTTTTTCTGGATAACCCTCAATCCTCAGTATGCTACTTCACTTTTATCCATTACATAATGTGCCAGGTTTGGATTCTGCTCTGCTCGGAGTGTAACAGTGACATTTTTCTTGCCTCTGTATGATCACCTTCACTTTGGGGATGACAGTAATCGAGAGTGGAGCCCAGGTTTGCTGCTTCATCCCGTATAAATTCTCCTCTCCTGCCTGGTGCTGACAGAATCCAGCCATGATGCTGTCCATGCTCTGGCTAGGTTATCCGTGTCACAGCCTATCTGCAGACCAGACCAATAGTCCTCATGATGGATCATCCATCAGCTGCCACTTTGGACGCTGTGGGGACAAGAGGGCAGTTTGAAATAGCTGTCTGGGCTGTTGTCCTGCAGTATGAATGATTGCATATGTGTCTAAGTGTGTTTGTGTGTGTGTGTGTGTGTGTGTGTAGGGGGACCTTGAAAATGTCTTCTCTTCTTTATTCTGCTCTGAATCGCACAGAACTATTCACAGGTTCTGCTGCTACTTTTTCACACAAGACACACACGCACACGCTCATGCACACACACATACGCACACTCAAAGACAGCTTTATCGCTATTTCCTCTTTAGTTTATCACCCTTATTTCCCACAGGTAGGTGCCAGGGGAAGTATACTGCTGTTTGTGTGTGTCGACAATCACCCTCTGACAAAGTTGCGCAGTGCAAACAATCCTGTCATTAACAGCAATGTAGAAACACTCTTTACAACAGTGCTGGGTATCTGTGTGTCACCAGTCTTGTCGACATGTGTGCTGCACATATTAATGTTCAGTTTGAGATGAAATTACAATCAGGATGGGACCAAAACACGATTGAGTCATCCCATTCGAATTCAGCAAAACTAACAAGTCAGTACACTGAGAGCAGTCAAGCTTAAATTAAAGCAATAACACAACAATTTCTTGCAAATTGCCTTTGCTTCAGTCTATTTCCCACTGAAATAGGGCAACTGTAATGTTTTCCAGTTACTTGATGAAAGCTTCGGCAGTTATTGCTTTAAACACCTTACGGTTAATGAGTGTTGTTTTGTTTTAGCAGAATATGCCATAAGTAAGACCTTTGCATTGTGCTTTGTTTGCAGACACTTTAAAATAGAGCCTACAGCAATTTATTATGTACACTTTTGTGGTACTGCTGTACTGTACTGTACTATTACAGATTGTAACAACACTAATGATATCAGCATGGGAACATTATGGGAACAGTGTATACTGTAGGAATATTGTATATAACCTTCTGCTCAGCAATCTCGTAATCCAAAGATTTACATGTTGATTGCTGATCGGAAAATTCTTTCTTTATGTGTAAAGCATACAGACTTTCTTTCTCTGAAATGTTATATATATGTGTAATTAACATTATTTGCATGCCGTTATCAGCTCATATTAGCCATTTGCCAATCTACAGTTATTGTAATTTATAACTGCCATTAAATTACATTACAAAAAATCACCCTTCAACTATGTCATGATGTTGCATAGTGTCCAACTGCTGACGACACACATATTTAACACACCAAAAAATGTAACCAGGTAAATAATTGGCTTTCATACAGCAAATGTTAAGGAATCTGCCTCTGTTTAGTCCAGCGGTGTCAAACGTATCATTAGTCACATACAGCTGATTATGGTCTTAAGTGGTCTGGAGCAGTGAATCTCCTCTGCCGGTGAGTGTAAAGAAGTTTAACTACACATTAATCCCTGATATATTTTAATATAAGGAAAAATTGCCATTTCAACAGTAGATCTAGCTTTTCCACATGATAAAAAAAGTTCTTTTTTACTGTGAACCCACTGTAAAACTCATACACTTCATTTTTAAAGTAGATGGTAAAAAAACAGGAACTTTCTGCTATTTATTTGTTTATCTAGTACTTATTCTACTTTAGTGTTGTATGATTTGCCATGGGAGAGATCTTTATCAGTAGGAAAAGGTGTAAAACCTATCAAACTAAAGTTAAAAGTCTCAAATTTATGTCCTCTTTTGCTTGCTCCGAAAATGTCCAGTGAGTCAGATCTGAATGTTTAGTGGGCCGATTTTGTATGTTTACAGTACATTGGCGTAACATGTTTTTACTTCACCAAATATTTTCATTGGTGTTAAAGATCAGTTGGGCTTTAATAAAATAGTGACTTGGGTATTAATCACCAATGCTGAATTTCAAACCATAGTCTTCATGCATTTCCCTTTGAACTTCTTTCTGCAGGGATGAGTCAAAATATTACAGGCCAGACATTATATGATAATGGCCTTTCCACAGTAAAAGGTTCATAACAGGCTACAAATAAAAGCAAAATTTAAACACAGAAAGACATAGTTATTTCTTGCACATTGCCTCCCTGATCACTCACCTAAAACGCGAGATGGCTACACCAACTCCAGTTGGGATAAAATGCAGTTCTTCCACAGTTAGACAGCATGCAAAGCACTTGATTGAAGCATAAAATGTAATGCCCCACGTTTTACATTTTTTAAAGCAATATAATTAGATATTTGCATCATTTTGCGGTTATGGGTGTTTGACTGGCCTCGGTCTGGCACAGACATATAAAGCAACAACTTGTACAGTGTAAAAACAGCTAACAGCAATGATCTCATATTCTCTCTGCCGTTTTTAGAGGTTTGTGTGTGTGTGTGTGTGTGTGTGTGTGTGTGTGTGTGTGTGTGTGTGTGTGTGTGTGTGTGTGTGTGTGTGTTTGCATGCGCTGACCATCATACAGTAGACTTTCTATCTCCACCTTCTCTCTCCCTCTTTTCTCCTCCTTCTCCATCTGTCGCCCCGTGACAAACACATGGTGTCTTATTTGGTCAACTCAGCAAGGCCCCCAGCTCTGTGGGCTAGTTGCAAATACACGTGCACACACACACACAAAGAAGCACACACGTGCTGGCTCTCCACCATCTCTCATGCATTGTTGTGCATGAGAGATGGCATAGAGGCATAGAGCCTGCCTCACAAAAATGAGGCAGGCTCTATGAAGAGGTTTATGCGTCACTGGGGCATATAATTTCCAAGCATGGAGGTCAAAGGAAAAAAAAAAGACAAAACAGAATGATAACCCTTAGTAATGGTATTTTAGGGAGCAGACTGTGGTTCATTCAGTTGAAGCTGTCAGCAGGTTCATACTGTGCGCCCTGAAATTGTGCCAGAGTATTAATATAGTCCACTGAGACGTGAAGAAACGAGACAACAGAGCAAAGGAAGAGAAGACTGGAAGAGAAGAAGGCATAAATACTGTTAATTGTGGGCAGAGAAGGTGAAATAGACCTACAAGGATAAAACTTGGCCCTGGCTTTTTATGAACATCATATTTTGGTTCCGGTCTGCACCTTCCACTGCTTGGCAGACATCTGTGTGGGATGTAAAACACCTTTGTGAACAACAGAAGTTCTTGTCTTTGAAGAGATTCAAAGGCAAGGAGACTGCTTAAAAGGCATGGGAGTCAAAGCTTTTCCTTGAGATCTTCACAAAGCGAAAATCAAATCACTTCATCTCTGAATAGAACTTGCAGCATTTTAACACTTTTTTGATAAGTTAATTTTTAAACTCTTCTGGTGAAGCTTCCAAGCACCTATAATTCATTCTAAATATCTGAACTTAAATTGGGAATTAAAAACAAAAACAAAAACGCAAAAATAAAAAAATCATCAGTTGACATTAGCAGTTATAGATTTAGTAACATAAACAGATTGTGCGTGCTGGAACTCTTGGTGAGTGTTAAGCTGATAATGGCATGTACAGTGATAACAGCGTGTAAGAGTTGCACATGCCTGAGTCAGCTAGGGGCAGGGTAATCACAGTAGCGACTGTACAGTGTGGTTGTGTGACATGATGATGTGCTTGTGGAGCGATACAGTCATCATGCTGCCATGCCTGCTCCCGTCAGTCGGCTTGTGTTCTACTGTTTCATCCAAACAGCTTTTAATGCATGCGTTAAGTGCACTTTGAACAGCACTTGAAATGCAGAGTGCGTGTATGCACCTGGGCACCAAAGGTCTGCTGAAGAGCTATCCAGATGTTAGGACAAATAACTCTTCATTACTGAGAGAAACAAAGAATAAATCAAAGTGACGGGCGATGCGTCACTGCTGGCGTATGAAAACTCCACGAACACAACAAGCAACTGATCTGATCAGGGTTGGACAGAACATAAACGAAGACGGTCTGAAACCCCTGTGTTATTTGGGCCCTAATAAAAAAGGGAAAAAGTGTGTTCGTGATCGGCAGTGGTGGCACAGAGGACCACGCCCATCTTATACAGCCTATTTCATTAACCTGCATATATAATTTTCTGTTATATATACATATTACAGTTTTAAAACATGATATAAGTGCTCAGTTCACTTATAATAGTCTAGTTAAAATTCTCATTTCTTCTTGTAGTGTCGTAAACACCAGCACCGAGTTGGAGTTTATTGCCTCTTTCATACATTTTCTGTTTTGTGTCCCATTATAAAAGACACTTGTTTTCCTTTGCCTTTCCATTTGCCAGTTTAAGTCTTATTAACCACTCGAGCTTTCTGCATTGCTTAACGCCATGTATAGCACTGTATGCGGGTGCACGTTTGGTTGCGTCTGTCTGTGTCTGTGCGTGACACTGTTAATTTATGTGTTTGATAACAGCATTTTCCCTCCCTGTGTGAAGTAATAACTCATCTCTGCTCCGTCGTCTGCGAAGTACAGACAGCAGGCTGTAGTAAACTTATCTTAAAGTAATAATCCAACACGTTCTGTGGTTTATTTCGCTGCTGTGTAGCTGATATGACACAACAGTGATTCATGAAGCTTTCACGTTTAGAAACAGCTGTCAAACTGGTCTGGGAAAATCCTTTATCAGCAGTTGATGATTCATTTTATGTTGCCTGCAGAGGAAATGGGTAGTTTGCATGAGAGGCTACAGCTGCCAGACAAATACGAAAGCCACACAGAGACACTTAGATTTTATTAACAGAAACCCAAGACAAAAGGAGCAAATTAACTGGACAGAGCAAGGCAAGCGTGCTGAGAGAAACACAACGTCTCTGTCAGCTTGCTGTCTCCTTTTTTTTTTCCTGTTCTGTGGCTTGAAGGCTCCCCAGATTTAAGTTTCTCAACATTTTGTGTGGCAATATTTTATCCATACAAGCCCATATGGAAAAGAAATAGAAAAAAACGTATAAAACACTTGCATCAGATTTGGCCTACTTCATATAGTGAATCATATAAGGCTTATATGATTTACTCATGAAAGTGGTCACTTTCATATATTGTTTTAATAAGTATCCAAAACATATAAGTTTCATTTATATAATTTTTCAAGGGATCTTATATCTGTTTTCACTCTTGTATGCTTTTCATACAAGTTTCACACAAGACAGATACAAACTTTATAAGATTTATATATCTTTTCCATATGGGAGGACACCAAATATTGCTATTTTATTAGATACATTAAAATAATTGGGGAATATTGCAAACAAGAAGGCATGCTCATGCATCCTGAGATATTGTTAGCCAAGCAAGGGTGAGGGTGTTGCACATTCATGACCACTCGATTGCAAACCGACTGCACAGGTCATGAGCAGTTATGCATGGTGTTCTTTTCAGTAAACTTTAATCAAATAGAATAAAAAGTGTTTTCATTAAGGACTATTTTTAGTGCAGTACTAATGCATATTTAAGCTTTAGTAAATCTTTACAGCAGCAGCACAGTGTGTGTGTTTATCATAATAATGGAACATAGCTGTGGTGTGCTTCATTCATGTGTAACGGATTATAACAACAATGGAGCTGAAGAATGGGATAAAAATAGGCTTGACTGAATGGGCACTTTTGTTACTAAGATTTAGTCATTGTTAGATTTTGTCATTTAAAGAGATTTGTTGACAGTTTGAATGTCAGGATATCGCAATACTAAGAATTTCATTCCAGTGAGTTCACACTGAGAGTCCACACTAGAGCTTCTAATTTTAGCTGTTTAGTAAATACAAGAGGATGACAATGACCTGACGGCAAGCACCCCGGTGTCAGTGAGAAATGATATGTGAGCAGAACAGAATGAGGAATCTAATTCTATAAATCAGTTGACTGTTTTGTGAGCACGTTTATTGGAAACACCTTCACAAATCAAGTGGACCTATTGAGGTCAGCTAAAAATAATCTTCATTTATTGTTAGGGATGGGTATCGAAAACCGGTTCTTGTTGAGAACCGGTTCCCAGTGTTTCAATTTCTTGGAATTGTTTGCCATTTATGCAAACATTCCGTTGCGGAGCGTCATTTACCTGGCAGGAAACATGGCGGCTCAAACGCTCAAAAGTTTGATTATACTTTACGAGAACGGATGACAACAGGGCAACTTGCAATACTTGCAAAGTAGATATTTCATTTAAGGGAGGAAACACTACGAATATGCAAAAACATTTGCTCACAAAACACGCGATAACCTTAAATGAATGTCGTGTTTTTAATTCCGCTCCGGACTCGTGAATCTCAACCCAGCAGCAGCGGTAACGTTTGCACGTCCCCTCCCGTTAATGCGGCAGGTAAATAATCAACTAACAGTGCATATTATGTTAGCGCGATCTGCCTTATTACAAAACCTGCCATTACTGTGCATTTAGGCGACCATGATGAGAGAGACAGACAGAGTCTGGCTCAGATGCTGGCAGTTCTCGCTGCAGTCTACCGGTAGCGTCTCCTTTCAGGCCAGGATAGACGAATGTCACCGAGCAGTGACCAAGTTTGTGGTCAAAGGCTTGAACCCATTTGCCACAGCAGGTGCCCCGATTTTCGGTAAGTGAATGTGTTTAATTGTAGGCAGGGACATTACTGGATATTCTTGTGTAATTGCTACTGAATAAT
This sequence comes from Haplochromis burtoni, assembly GCF_018398535.1. Classification (NCBI taxonomy): domain Eukaryota; kingdom Metazoa; phylum Chordata; class Actinopteri; order Cichliformes; family Cichlidae; genus Haplochromis; species Haplochromis burtoni. The sequence continues at coordinate 271,806 of NW_024582631.1, forward strand.
TTATAATTTATATACTTTGTTATTGCTACAGAAGAATATTTATTTTATTATTTTACATTTACAAATTTTTTCCTGGGGACCCTGTGACACCCCATTGAAGAGCCGTAGGCTGGATCTCTTAAGATCTCACTGTTGGGTTTGTAAGGCCATGTTACTCCTAAATTTCTATCTTGTTCAAAGAGAAGATATAAAACAAAGTTCTAAGCTAATCGACCTTAGTGTTCTCCTTTTTTAAAAAGAATCAAGAAGGGAATCAATAAAGAATCGAATCGTTAAACAGAATCGAAAATGGAATCGGAATTGTGAAAATCTTATCAATACCCACCCCTATTTATTGTATATTGGGTATTGTTGCAGTCCCTTTAAAACTATTTTAGCTTCTCTTCGCCAGACCAACAGTGGGGTCGGGCACTGTTGGTTGGTATAGAGTGAAAGCAGGTGGTGTTTGGAAGACAAGAACGAAAAGAATATTGAATCCCAATAAGCATTTTGATGTTAAATAACCACCAGCTGGTGGTCTTTTCTCCATGTCTAGCCATAGTTGAAAACTGTTACATCTCAAATGCCCTCATTACACTTTCTCACAAGATAATGTATTGTTTTCTACTTTCTCATTATTCATTAAAGTCATATTTTTAAGTTTTTTGCTAAAAATAATGAAAAGATGAAAAAAAAACTCACACACATCAGTGGTGCTTCAAACTTGTGACCTCATATGTCTGGGTCAAATACTTTATCCTACTGACGTACCTGCTTTTACATTGAGTGATGGCATTCCTGAGTTTGTTGAAGGGCTGACATTGTGGCCAGAAAGGGAACTTGTAACAGTCCAATGCATTAAGTTGCACGTGGAACAGAAGTAGATGTTTTAAATCATAAACAACTTAAAAAAACAGGCTCTGTAATGCTGGTCTGTGGAGAAGACGTCACTGTGGATGTCTGTTCACAGCCGTATACTAACAATATTAGTTTTTGTTATTTAAAAGAACAAATATAAATTAATTTGATTCCTCTCTTGTAATAATCTTGATGCAATGTTAACAGTTGTCACCAGTGAAATGACACCAGGGATTCAGCCATGTTTCACGCAGCGGAGCTAAGTGGAATGATTTTGTCCTCCATCCTTTTTATTAATTTATTATTCAATAAGGTGCACGGGCAGCTGGAGTACAATGGGCGTTCAAATACACTGCAATTAGAAAAAGCTTCCAAGAGCACACAACAAAACACACATTACCTAGCATCTTTTTCTCTCTCACAACATTGAAGAATCCTCTGATTATTTTAATTGGGGGTTGTTGTGTTTTTTCTTTTTCATTTTGCTTGTGTTTTGTGTGCTTTTGCAGTTTTTTTGTTGCTGGTATTTTCTTAAGTTGTAGTGCATTAGACCTCTCTGGAGCATACCCTAGATGTCACTGAGTCAGAGATGGGCTACACCCTGAACCTGTTGCCAGTCTATTGCAGGGCTAACACAGAGAAACAACCAATCACACTCAAATTCACACCTAAAGCCAGTTTAAAGTCAGCAATTAAGCTAAAATGCATGCTGGATGGAACCCATTCAAGCAAAGGAAAAATATGAAAACTGCACACAGAGAGGGCCCCAGCTGCCCAGTGCTTTCAGATCTTCACTTCTTTTTGCTGTGAGGCAACAGTTTACCCTTATGCTGCCCTCAGTACAATTTCTCCAGGGGGGAATGAACAAACAAAATATTTTGCTGATGCTGTCCTGTCGTCTAATAAGAAAAAAGCCTGCTTTAAGATTTGTGTTCATCTATTTGTATTCAAATGTTATGTCATGTCCGTAACTTGTGTGCACAGTTCTGTTTCCATCGGCATATGTCACCATAATAATAGTGCACTCTAGTTCCTTGATATAAAAAAAAAAAATCTTTGGTCCAAATACTGAATTGTGGAAAGCATTATCATGAGGGAGCGCACACACGCAGAGAGGAGATAAAAGGAAGGTGTGATATGAAGTGAGACTAAATAGCAGTGACTAAAAGCCATGAATGAGAGACTTAGATTCTGAGATGATGCAGGAAATCGGTTACAGATTACTGATTATCTAAAGTGAACATCACCAGTGATCATTTATCCTGCTGCAATGACCACATTTTAATTATTTACTGTAAAATGGAATGTGCTTTTTAAGAAGTGTGTGTGTGTGTGTGTGTGTGCGTATGTGTGCAGTGTTATCAGTTTAAAGGTTTAAATAGATTTCAATTCTTGAATTCTCCAAATATTTCTTTATTAGAGTTGGTAACTATAATATTAAAATCGATTAAAGTTTACTGTGCAGGATAGTTCAGTAAAAGAAATGGGAGTGAGGGAAGGGGGAGGGGAAAGAGGGATTTGTGTGGAAGGAAAAAAAGGAAGAAAAAAAAGGGTTAATGGAAAATAACACCAACAAGAGGGAGAGTGATAGTGTGATAGATACTGAAGAGATGAGAGCTACAGGAAGAGAAGCGGTGCTGTTGCTAAGGCGAGAAGTCCCCTAAACAGTGACAAAAATGGGGGGAGCAGGCTTCAGACCACCAGCACCTCCTGCATGAAAACGGACTCAGTGAAAATTTGGGGGCACTAAAATAAAATTTAAAAATTAAAAAAAGAGGAAATTGTAGGACAGAAAAATTAGATCAAGCAGTTGATAAATGAAACCAGACAATACATGCAGAGCAGATGCATCCATTAGCTGTGCCCACTTACCCAAATAGGGGGCTGGAGCCAGTCCCAGCTGACACAGGTCAGAAAGCAGGGAACACATTTTGGACAGGTCATTAGTATGTGTATATATAGAGTCACCAATTAACCTGTCTTTGGGCTGTGGAAAGAAACCAGGGCACATGGAAGAAACCCAAGCAGGCACGGGCTCAGACTGAAAAAAATCTTTGTTTAATTTCATTACAGCGAATCTGAGCGTCAGTAAAACGACACCACCACATTAAAAGAAGAGTTCCTTTCAGCAAGGCCAACCCTTTATTTTGTCTCCGCGCTTTGCCTTTCCGCCAAATCTCTCCGGACGGAGAGATTTCGCAGGTCTTTCCTCCCCACTGCTGTCAGACTCCATAATAAAGACTTTAACTGATCAAGCACACACATCCATACATATGCAATAATCCTTTCTGTCATTGTTGTATTTTTACTCAGTTGTATATAGTATTTGTATTTGTATTCTATTTTTATCTTATTGTATATAGTATTTTATTCTATTCTGTACAGTTGTGTACTTTATTTATTCTTATTGTATCCTAATTTTTGCCTCATAACTTTTGCACTGTCCACTTCCTGCTGTGACAAAACAAATTTCCCACGTGTGGGACTAATAAAGGTTATCTTATCTTATCTTAAGTTTCACAAAAGTTTGATTGGGAAACGGACAGAAGTGAAAACATGCCTCAGCTCTCGGCTTTTGTGGGAATTATGGTGATGCTTGGCAATACAAAGACACATTCAATAGCAATCAAAGCAGCTTAAAAAGCCTTAACTACTATATATAAATGCTCAACACCCTGCTTTGCTTTGTGAAAGGGTTTGACAGTCGTTGTAGAACCTGGATCTATCCGCTTATCTCTGAAATACGCAGCATAATCAGAGCTGGCATCTTTTTTTAAAATCCCATCAAATAAATTCTCCATATTTTCTCTACATGAGGTTGTGGATGACCTTAAAGATAGTGAGTCACGGCGTTTCTCTGGATTTACTCTAAGGGCTCCTCATTTCACTTATATGACAACGTGACAGACATCCCAGAGTTAAGCTCTTATTTATGGCACGTTTGGCATTTCCATTTCAGCTCCGGCGTTTCTTCATAAACAGCAGACACCTCTGCCTGGCCCAGACAGGCAGGAGTCACTACATGGTGGAGCTGAATCTGCCAAGATACTATTTCATGCATGACATACATGATATGGACAGCAAAAAGTGATATACCAATATGGTGTGGAACAGAGCGTGTTGGAACAGGGGATTTAACTGAAAAGGAAAGTAGAGGGAGAAAACAACATCTGTGTGTGTCTGTGTGTGTGTGTTGGTGTGGGTGGATAAACTAGTTACTCAGCAGCTGTGAAGGTCATTTTCTGCAGTAACCTTCTAGTTGGGTCAAGCATTTTGTTTTAAGTGTGTGTACGTGCGCAGTTGGCCTTGTGGGTGCAGCCTATTAGACGAGCTGCCACGGTATAGTTTTGTTTATTACAAAAGGCATTTTAGAGTTGAGTGTGTGTTTGTATGTGTGTGTGTCCTGCAATAGAATGAGCAGCAAAGTGAGATGACGTTGCTGGACTGGCATCTGTTTGTCTGTGGGACACTTGAGGAGCTGTGAAGTGACAGGAAAGGCTGCCTGGCACCATTAAGAGACGCACGCAATGTGTGCAAGTTTCTGGGTGTGTAGTAAGCAAACACCCAGAGCAAGGGTTTGTAACTTTACATGTAGATGTTTACATTGATTTTCTTGTGCTGTTTCAAAACCATCATGTTGTTTCATTGCAGAGCCCCAACAAGGCTTCTGTTTTACATCCAAAATTAAAATTTGTTGATTTTATGACAATTTTCTTGTGCCCCTAAAAGGGAATAAGAATTTCATTTATTGTGGGGAGAAGGAGCAAAACACATTAGGTTTGATACAGAAACGGTTAACTGAATGAACTGCCCATGAAAGATATGTAAACTGTATATACTGTCAGTGTATACAGATAATGTAAGTATAAAAGATAGGCTACTGTGACAAGAAGAGCATTTCTCCCATCTCGTTTGCCAAGAACTGAATGTGGAATGGAGGGGCGGGTCTGACTGTGAAACCGCATACTCATTGGCTAATGACTTATGATTGACAACATGTTAGCCGGTTTTGTGCCACAGATAATCCTCTGTTTTTGAACATGGTATGACAACGATTTACAAAACAGACTTAATATTTTTTTTATTCAGTGTGACTCACAGTCAGTGACTGAGTCCATGAAGCCATAAGGCAGAGTTTCCAAAGTGTGGGGCCCGCCCCATAGGGGGGGTGCAAAGCCATTGCAGGGGCGGCGTGGTATGAAAAGAAAAAAAAAGAACGCTGCTAGCATAATGGACAGGTTATTGACAGGGCTGCCACACAAACGCAAAGCAGGAGATGAAGCATTGCCAAATATGTTTCCAAACCAACTTCCTTCCAAGCCAAATACTAGAAAATATGGTGAAGCATCTTCCCTTTGACTTCACCTGCACAAGTGCCAAGGTAGGTCTCCCCTGCATAATTGGTTTTCCCTGCATCAAGAGCACGTGCTGGGCTCTCCAAGTCACTGACAAACAGTATTACACATTCTTGATTTTGAACATTTTGGAGACGTTAGCTCTTTAAACAGTAAAGTTACAGTAATAATAATGAATTAGATTTATATAGCGCTTTTCAAGACACCCAAAGCGCTTCCACTATTTTAAATATAATTCCACTATTCATTCACTCTCGCATTCACACACTGGTGGAGGCAAGCTACAGTTGTAGCCACAGCTGCTCTGGGGCGGACTGACAGAAGCGAGGCTGCCATATTGCGCCATCGGCCCCTCTGGCCAACACCAGTAGGCGGTAGAGTAAAGTGTCTTGCCCAAGGACACAACGACCAGGACAGAGAGGCCGGGGATCGAACCGGTGACCTTCCCGTTACAGATGCGCTTCCCAACCCCCTGTTCCATGGTCGCCCACAGTGGGATGCAAATAATATCAGGCTGATCCTGCCACAATTTGTTCACTCGGTTCAAATCACGGACAAACAGTATCCCACAGTTGTTTATGTCTTTGAACCCATTTTGCACAGAGAAGCATTTTTTTTAAATGTATTGATAGCAATGTTGAATATTATTACATGAAAAAAACAACTACACGTAAAATAATCACACCGTGACGCCTCTGCCTTTGTAAATGGAGGGACAGTAGCTGCCTGCATGTATGTAAGCATGTAAAACCTGAAGATAGTCAGATTAACAGTATTTTGTCTCTATCTGCCATTCTGCAATTCATCTCATGTAAACAATAACGTGGCGCACAGTGTGACATAAAAAAGGTACAAACCTTTGATGAACTCTGTATTCTTTGTCCACACGTAAATGCAAAAAAGGAGTTTCCAGTGATTCAAAACTCCGTTTACATGTGGACAAAAGGCCCAAACGCATAGAAACAGCTGCGTTTTCAAAAATACCCATGTAGGTGTGCACGTAGCGTAAAAGAGTTAGTAGTGTATTTTATTACTACCTGTAATTTATTGCAATGTACTTGTATCTGCTTAATTGTTTACTAAGTGATTGAGGTGTGAAATAAACTGGGGGGCTGTTTAGGTGGTGGGGGGCGAAACAAAGGGGGGCCTAGCAAAATAAGTTAGGGAACCACTGTAATAAGGTATGTGTGAGAGAGATCAAGATCAAGACTTCTTTTGAACGGCAACTCTTTTTGCCGCCATAGCTATCGCCACCTGGTGGCATTCAGATAGAGTGCAAGTTTTAAGTCACGTTTACGTATATATATTTATATATACATTTTTTAAAAGGGTGTAACCATCTTTATCTCTGCTGTAAAAAGGAGCATTCTAGCATTGGAGCTAGTGGGGAGGCACTTGATTTTAATGCAAGTCTCAAATGGCCATTCAAGAAGTTGTACAGTAGCTATTGGCTTTCAGAAACGGCTGGATGCCTCTTTAAACAAAACAAACAAACAAAAAAAGATACTCAACAAAATTATTTTCCAAACTGTGATGATCGTGGTTATTGCCTTGCAAGAAACACATACCATTCGGAATAGTAAAAGGAAAATCAAAAACAATTAATGTCATAATGAGTTGCTGCTGGAAACACAGAGTTAAAACACAAACTATCCACCCTCACGCTCAGAGAATGGCAGTTATACCTCAGCGTATGGCTCGGGAACAATGTCGCACCTGTGGATGAGGGCGTGTGTGCTCGACAAAAGGAAGAAAACGGGGCTGAAAGGGTGCGATAGCGGGTGTGTGTGTTTGTAAGTGAATAGATACAGGTGTCTCATTTCCTCTTCTTGATGACGCACAATAGGGAAAAGGCCGAGCGCCTACATGTATGTGCGCATGTACCGCATGTGTTTTTAACAGTGTGTCTCTCGGGGATGTTTGACAGTCCGGTTGAGGTGTGGGCTTGTTTGTGCGGCACCACATGGGAGCTGGGAAAATCCTCAGGTGTCTTTGTGCATTGGAGTCATGATCACAGATTGTGTCAATCAAAAGCGCTGAACTACGGTTTTTGGCAGCAAATTTCTGAAATGACCTTAACTCAAATCAAATCAAATCTACCCGGTCTTTCCTCGGATGGGTGTGAAGGGGTGGGGGGGCTGCGGCCTCAGGGGTCCTTCGGGCAGGTCCTCTGGCAGCTGTCTGGTTGCTATGGCACTGATCTCCCTCTCACAAACACACACACAGGAAAAGCAATGTATGAAGAGAAAAGGGGCTGAGGGGAGGGCTTCAGTTTAACTGCCGTGTTTATTGCTGCTATTCCCTGGCTGATGTCAAACAATTACTGAAGCATCTTATCTGCTCAAACCTCTTTGCTTTTTTCTTCTTTGTTTCTTGCATTTCTCTAATTGCCTCTGTGTAAGAGGAGCCTGGGACAGTCTGTTTCAGCTACACAACAACATTCATCTTTTTAATATTATCGCCACTCTGACCCAGACATGCTGCAGCAGATGTGCAGTATGAATTGTTTTTCTGCTGCATCAGGCTGCGGCTTGTGTGCCTACGTCCTTGTCTGTCTACAAAGTTTTATCTACGCTGCTGTGTGAACACGTGACTGTGCCATTAAGCCCACAGTATTTGTTTTGAGGAATGAAAACAGAAAACGTAATTACCTCATTATTTCCTTATATTTGTTGTTTCACTTCAACTTAAAATACTCCTGCTTTCACATCTCTGCTTTTAGATTTGTGTCTAAACACAGTCATGAATGATGGAACTAAAGGGAGAGCGATTAACCAGCAAAGTTCAAGGAAGTAAAACAGGTAAAAAACGTCCTTATGAAAAGGAATTAATAAGCTACTGAAAGTGATGCAGCTACTCAAACATTCACTCACTCGCTGTCAGTCAGCTCGTTAGTTCATAGAGGAAGAAGAACAGGTGGCCAAAGATGGAAAGGGAACATTTTGGATCGATATATTCTGGGAAGATGACTGATTTGGTGGTGTTTACTGAAGTGAGACAACTGAGAGGGAACTGGCTCTGGCTAAAGCCGGGGAGAACAGCGGAGTAAGTGTTCACTGGAAGGATGGCAGGCGAGCGTGCAGTTTTTTAGTTCTCCAAGAGGTGTATTGGAGAAAATAGATAGCAGAAAAGCTTAACTGGAGGCAAAGAACAAGAAATGCAGTGTGAAAAATATGTGTTATGTATTTCCACATGAGTGCAAGGGGAAAAAAGCATGTAGAATTTCTTAAAATTGCCCTTTTTTTCTTTCATGAGGTCTCAATGAATCTCCCCTTCATTTTCTTGAGACTACATTTCAATTTGGATGCCCTTGGCAACAGCACAGCAGGCAATAGGATGATAAGGCTGTTTGAATTGAGATTTCACACTGAGACAAAGAGTTAGTGACTGAGTGTGTACTCAGGGGTGGGTGCGTGGCTGTGGGAGTACATGCCTGTGTCTAGAAAGGAAATCATAAAATCAAGCACAAAATAGGACAAGGTCAGGAAGATTGATATAAAATTATTAACAAGGTAGAAACAAGGACAGGGAGCGATAGAGAGAGGAATACAGTGGAGGAGGAGGAGGAAAAGGAGGAGAGAAGGCGGTACCTTGTGTTCCCCAGCCTATCAGATTGTGGAAGGTGGGGCCTGGATGACAGGAAGGAGGGAGCAGAGGAGCAGCAGACAGAGAAGGAGAAGAAGAAGAGCACGTTAGAGAAAGAAGGGAGAGGTGGGAAGGTAGAGGTAGGCAGACGGGGAGATGCGGTGCTACAGTGAGCGTGTCCGTGAGCCTGCAAGTCTTCATCCTATCACCAGCGACCACAGTGTGCTATGGAGCTGTGATGTACAGATTCACTGCAGGAGCAGGGAATGCAGATAGGAGTTCACCTTGAGCTGGAGTCCGGCAGTGCCACTCTGGACCTTTGGGATTACAAAAAAACATTTGCTGAAGAAGAACAGCTGAGGTTTCATCAGACTTGACAGGCTGCCAGATTCTTTAACTTTGGGATTACTGGTCCAGACTCCCAGCAGAAGGTCTCACTGCCGAGACAGAGGCCAGAATTCAAACAGGTTCTCATTTTGGAGACTCACCTTCTGTCCGCAAGCCGGACATCATACAGAAGAGGCTGTCGCATCCATTGATCAAACTGGATCCCCGCAAAGCCACCACCAAGCAGGTCCTGCACGCCAGGAAGCCTGAAGGCAGCCTGACCTTGGACCAGCTATCACCCGAACCCCTGCTGGCACCACCAGAAACGTCCGGCATGTCTCAGACCGGAGGACGGCTTCACAACAAAAAAGCTGGCATCCGGGCCGCCGTGATCCTCATCGGACTCCTTCACAAGTCTCGCAAAGTCAAGGAGAAGGAGCGGGAGAGAGAGGAAAGCGAAGGGTGGGTGAAGTTTGTACATTAAGCAAGGGTGGCGTGCTGGGTAGGTAATTCTGTGGACAGGCGGGCAGTCCGCAGTGCAGTGTCAAGCTGGGTTTGTGTGGGAAAACTTTATTAAGTCTGTAATGTCTTTGTTATTCCAGAGCCACAGGGCACTTTGAGCTCTGTATGGTTGAGTGCAGTTTTATTATAGGTTCATTTTGTCAAGTGTGTCCTTGCGTGTGAGTGTGTTTTTAGCGTCTTGTTGACTGTGCTCACACTTGTATCTGGGTCAGTTTGAATGACGGTAAGGAGAGAGAAAGGTTGTGAGGAGTTTAGGTGAACGGAGGTGTGCTCGGAGTGCTTTTCAAGAGGGGCTCTGAGAATAAAAGCTTCCCTGCAAAGGGAGAGGAACATGGACAAAAGGAGGTTGAGGTCTGGATATAGAAAGACTCTCTATATCCAGACCTTAAGAGTTACTGCTGTACACACACAAGCATTAGTGTGCACTTGTTGATGTCTGTTATATATCTGTCTCAATGCTTTAGCATGGGGGGAGCATAGGCACACATTTTTAGGCTGACAGGCTGAGGAGTTCAGTAGGTAAGCTGCACCACAATTTCATGCTTTCCTTTAAGAAAGGCTTTTGAAACCCTGCTTCCTTAAAAAAACGCCCATCCAAAAGCATCCCCATGTGTGTGGAGGGGGTTTCCCCACATGCTGTGTTGAAGACTGATCATCTTACTGCTAACACTACCTCGGTTGAGTGCAGTCAATAAGACCCCTGAGAATGTTCTACCTGCTAACAAAAAGTGTTTGAGGTTGTCTGGGTCGAGACCGCCCCCACCCCGGCAGAGGGGAGCTAACATCAGCAGCCGTGCTCCCGCAGTTTAACTGGAATCTGAAGAGATGGCTGGAGATTGGAGTTCGCCTGTTCAATATTGTCTTGGTGCAAGGTGTGTGTGTGTGTGTGTGTGTGTGTGTGTGTGTGTGTGTGTGTGTGTGTGTGTGTGTGTGTGTGTGTGTGTGTGTAAAGATCAGATATGCAGCACAAGATGCACTTTGCTATTTTGTTGTAATGGTCTGGCCCAAAATAGGCTGTATTAAAATAGACTGTACTCTGCAAATGCTTCAAAAGTTTATGTGACCTCTCTCTCCCGCTCTCTCTCACTCACTGTAATTTAGTTTAACATTAAGTATAAAATTAACTCTGAGCAGCAAGACTGGATTAGCAAAAATGCAAATCTGGCCTCAGACTTCCTGGACACAGAAATTGTAATGTTATCTAGACTATTATCTAATAATGATATGATAAGTGGTGGGGTTCCTATACACAATGACTCCAACAGTTATATTTTTGCCCCAAGGGATCTTTCATTGATCAGTCCAGCCATGCCTGGAGTAATGATTGCCTGCACTGTTACACAGATATACACAGGCAAGCGCACAAATACACTTTTGTTTTCATTTGTTTTTGCACATTTCTCATGTGCTTCCAAAATGATTTATGATTTTGATTCTGTGTTGTTTTGTTTTTTTTGCCCTTTAGCCAAATGAAAACAGTAAAACCATATCTGGACAGTGGAAATAGCCGCAAGCCACAACACAGTCCCACTGCTAGTACTTCCATTACTGTGACTGTGTCACATAATGATCTAGGCACAATTGCCAACAATTTTTAAGGTGTCTTATTCCAAGTGTTGGTTATTACGTGCATGATTGCATCCATTCAGACTTCTCATACTACTATTTCTCTCAGCTGTACTTGAGCCATTGTAATTTCAGTGGCCTTAAAGCAAGGATGTTCTAACTATTAATACAAGGAAAAGTGAAAATATAAAAAAGGTGACTGATTACTGTTATTAGAGCTGAACTTTTCTAACTACATAATAATAGGTGAGATTGCTTAGGCTGCTGGAAAAGAGTAACTTATTGGGGATTTTTTACATTTACACTGCTTCACTCTTTAGCAAAGAATTAAAAGTACATATATATATTTGATCCAGTTTTCTAATTTTCATTAATACAACACATATGAAAAGAGCTTGTGCTCTATGCCTGTCTCCAAAGCATTTCTTTATTTCTGCTCTTATAGAGTCATTCTCTGTACTTGGTCCCCATTAAGCTGAACAGCATGAGTTCTGCTGCTTGTATCTGAATATTTATTTTACTGGCGATACATTAATGTCCTTTACAGCTCATTTAGCTCTAGCTGCACACCTGCTTTGTATTTGTGTGTACATGTTTGTGTACGCACTGTCCGTCCCATTGTATGTGAACCCTCATATGCATCATTCAAGCTATTGAAAACACTTATACAAACTGATGTGCAGTTCTGGTGAAATTTCCCCAGTGCTCCAGTCTGTTCGTGTGTTATCTGTGTGTGTGTGTTAGTATGAGCAACAGCATCATGCGTGATGCTAGAGTGCTTATTTAGGCCTAATCCATAATCACAGTATGCGGCTTCCTGTTCAAACTGTGTTGCCCCCTCTAAGATCAAAAGTTTTAAATAACACAATTGAAAATATATGCACTGTGCCTGTCTATATGTCGATATATTTACTCAAAATGCTTTTTCTGATGATTAAAAATGCATGCAGAGGTTCACTGTGTATAATTTATTCACTGATAATCAATGATTACTACTGTCTATAACTACAAGTATGTCTTTCATGCAGATATTTTTCTCTTGGGGTTTTCTAAAGGTGCAAAGGAAAACTTTATTTTGCATCTACTATTCAAATCTTTCAAGGATGTTAAAAATTCTCTTGCATATTTCAGTTTACAAGGTTAGCCTGACTCATCACAGTAACCTTAGCATCTTCCTGTCATTTGTGCTTCTTTATTAACACTTTATCTGGCAAATCTGTTTTATTTTCATCTGTAAGTAAATTAGAGCAAGTCTCTTAAAAGTTGTTACCTGTAAAATCATTATTACTGTGGGAAAAATGTATGGTTAAATGTATTGGGCCACACCTCTTAATCTTTCAATTCAAGCGTTTGTAGTCCCACTGCCACAGGTGTGTACAATCACACTCTTAGCTATGTGGCCTGCTTTTACAAATAAGTATTTTAATGAAATGTCTTTCCTCCTACTCTACATATTCCACAATCAACTGGAAGTGGTTAAAAGCGGTTTTCAGAAATATACTTAAATATGCTTACATACATATCTAATAATACTCTTAGTATTATTACAAAGGTGACGTCTGGGAACAACAGCAACTCTGTCATGAAATGCCAGAACATGTAAAGTTACACTGCGGGTTCACCGAGTACCTAAAAGTCTGCAATGCTCTGCTGATTGACTAACTGCAGAGCTCCAAACTTTCTCTAGCATTAACATCAGCAGAAAAACTGTGTACCAGGAGCTTCATGTATGGATTTGCATGGTCAAGCAGTTCCTATAGGAGTAATGTGTATCGTGTTGTTTATATAGTGTACAGGTATCATTGATTTTGACATACTGTACTACACTAACAGTTGGACTGAGGATACAAGATAGACTGCGCTGTCATAAGTGACAAATAAATATGAACCTCAGTTGTTATCATACACAGCAAATCCAGCAAATTAACACTGTCAGATTTGATTTCAACACTATTAAAGTGTCTATATGGGTCCACACCAGAGCGTTTTAATTTAACTCTTTTTGGAGAGTTAACTCTGATTTAGTGTTAAATACTGAATCTGTCTAAAGCTGACAATGTAACACTTATTAACACTAAGTGTTAAGAGTTTATATATCAACTCTGATAGAGTATTTTATTTTAACTATATATGAGTTATTTTCTAATCATTCTAAAAATTGTAATTTTTACTTTTCTGAACTTTTAGAAATTCCTTGGGAAACAAACATTTATTAAAAAGAGGCAATGTTTTTCTGAAAAACATTTATTTTTGAACTGTGCACCACAATTTCAAAACATTTTCTAAAACATGTAACAATATGGAACAATGTACATGCTCTCGCTTTCATTAGAATATTGTTTATCAAAGGGTCTGACGTAGGTAAGCTGGTCAAAGCAAATAACAGCATGCTCTTTTCTTCAATACAATATGCACGTCCTCCATTCATCACTTTGTTTAACTTTAAAATACTCCTGCACTTCCCCATATTCCACCTCTGCAAGCAGGTGGAAATTCAAAATTTAAATGAGTTATGCAGTATTTAATTGCACAAATAGTCTGGTAAACAATTGCAACACTGTAAAAAAAAGAATAATTTTGAGCCTAACTTGTGTAAAGTATTTTCCCAAAATACAATCCTAGATACGAATCCATTGCCCATATTTAAACCCAATATTCTACCCAGAACACGTTTGTTAAAATGGTGCTCGCTTAAACAACTGAAGAACACAGACAACAGTTAATGCCGAAATAAATTTAAAACCTGTCTTTTTAATTTTTACCTAAATCATATGCTCAAAACTCTGAAGGGATTTAAATGTTAGCCTAGAACCCAGTCAGCACATCTGCTACTGCCGTTTGCTAGATAGTTTTCAGGCTTCATGTAGCGCCATAATTTTATGCCAACAGTTCACAGACTTAAAATTGTTTTAGGTGTATTTGAGTTAGCAAAAAATTGGACTGAATATTCATATGCAAGCTTTTTTTTAAGGCTATAGTATTTGCCCGCAAACAATAAATTCCAGCGAGCTAAAACAGATGCTATCTCCGAGCAACGTGGCTAATGCCTTACACACTTTTGTCTCAACTCAAAGGAGCCACAGAAGTAAAAAGCTAATAATAATGACTAAAACAATCTCAGAAAAAAATGACTTACCAAGTGTGGCAAACAACTCTGGAGAGCAACATGCTCTGAAATGGCTTTGCTTCAGCTTTGGTTGGAACCTGTGATGCTGGGGGCGGAGCCTGTGAATTTACACTATAAGTGTCATAACCCCTTTAGGGGGTCAAGAGTTAACATTTCCATTGTAACACCTCCAGAGTTGATATCGAAACACTAATTTTTAACACTTGATTTTAACTAATATTATTTTCAGAGTTACATTAAAATAGTCTGACTCTACTTTGAGTAAAATTAACCCTACTTTTGCGTGAAGTCTGCTAACACCAAAACATTTAACACTTTTGAATTTGCTGTGAATTCGCTGAGAACGTCAAGTCTAGTGAGGTGATCGAGAGCGCCTTCCGAGCCCTCAGCGCTGAAAACAAACCCTACGTCACTAAAGAGGAGCTCTACCAGAACCTGACTAAAGAGCAGGCAGACTACTGTCTGTCACACATGAAGCCCTACCTCGACAGCAAGGGCCGCGAGCTGCGGTCAGCTCTCGACTTTGTCGAATTCACTCGCTCGCTCTTTGTCAACTGATCCTTTCCCTTAAAATCCAGAGAAGTTAGAGGGTTGCCTTTGATTTTATGTACATTAGTAATATACAGTTTTTAATATGTGAGAATTAATGTTGTTTTTGGTAGATTTTGATGCCAAGCTTGTAGTTTCCTGTTTGTTTCCACCTCCCTTGGAAAGTTATGCCAAAAAGCTGCAGTTTCCTGTTTAGTCTTCTGCACAAAGTTATATTGTACTATTAATATTTTCATCTGATTCTAAACAAGAAAGCAAATACGCATACTTCTCAAAATGTCAGGCTACTCCTTTGTCTACGAAAAGGGTAATACATGCACATTGATTCCAACACAATTATTAAAAATGACAATTCAGCCCCAGTTGGATCGTTCTCATGTCAAAATGTCAGGCTAGTAAGCTCCTTAAACAACAGGTATGGATAACCATCTAATCTGCACAGGGTCTTAAACAACTGAGAGAAATTCAACAATAAAAGCCTAGTCAATCATTACTCTAGTCTTATCATTCCTCATAAACCTTCATCTGTATCTCAGATTCCTTCTAGTTTAAACTGTTGATTCAGCCAGCATATCAGAGTGGCTGGAAACACTCTCCCTCAAAAATCCAGTCTCTTTACAGATCCTCACAAGGTTTTTCTCACCTTACATATATTATTTATAATAACAACTGTCACAGGAATGATGAGGACAGACACACAACAAAATGTGCTGATGAGTCGGTTATTAGTCAGCCCACAAGGACTGGGTGGAATAAGATTGCCGGTCTGTGGAGGAGGATTTTGTGTCGTGGTGCAACAAGTTCTACATTCTGTCCAATCTTGCAGAAAGTAAGGACACGAGTACTGATTCCACTCAGCTGTCTTCTGCGAAGCAGCTGAAACAGTCACTATACTTAGGCCTTGGTGTTGGAAGGAATTGTTTAAGATCACCAAGGTTTCTCAAACAGCAACCCTTCATTCTTTTATCCTTCAACGGTTTGACGTGTACTTCTTTACAGGGACAGCCAAGACCAGACTGTTTTTTAGCATAATAAAAGGCAGTAGGTAGGGTCAGTCAAGGACACTTAGAACAAGTAGGTCCATAAATTAACCATGAAAGTCTTTCCTTCAGATTCATTCTCGAGAGAAGCTGGGAGGGGGTAGGGGTGTCATTTTCAGGATGAGCACGAACATTTTAAACATTTTCATATACATTTACCTCCTGACCTCTAAGTCTAGGAGGTTTCACATGTGCCAGATTTGTGTTTTAAAATGGTTTTATTGCCGTTGCTTCTGTTGCCATCGCCACTGTTTTTAATAATTTGTTATGGTCTTGCAGTTTTCTGTGATTATCCCAGATGTACGACTTGTTTCGGTGTATTAAACCCTTGTATTTCCCTTTGGACTCAGAAGGTTTAATTTGATTTGAAGTATCTCAACACTTGTTGTCCCTTAAGAGAAAATCTCATCAAACACTGCTGAGTGGCCGGGATCCTTCTGTTTGAGGGTCCTTGATATGGACAGCAAAAACTAACTTAAGAGCTGTGTCTCTTTGAAGAGCATGATACACTTTAAAATGGTTATGTTGCTGTTTAACAAGCATCCTGTATTGTCTCATCAAGTCTAGCTGTGTCCTGCAGGGCCATGTGGTGGTTGAAGATTTTTGTGATAGAGCAAAATAAATAATGCTATCAGTTGGTAACAGATTACAAACAACATGAAAAACCTTCCTGGTTTCCCAGTGAAAACCCAGTTTGCAAACCAGTAAGCCAGAAGAAGAAAATTAGAGATACCCCTACACAAAACACAAGACATCTCAAAAACCAGATGACGCAGAAGGATTTTTTACGCCTAAAGGTCACATTAAATGTTTCCAAAACTCCTGTATTTCCTGTTGCTCCACCTGGCAAGCTTCCTCTTTTTGTGCAACACTTATAAAGTATACAATAATAAAGTAGGATTACTCCCTTAAAAAAACAAAAAATGTTTTTTAGACAGTTGACAGTTTAGACAATGCCCATTTAGACAGTTACCAATTTTGCTCACTGAAATTTCTACATGGCAGCTACTATTAGCCCTTACACTCCCTGACTACTTTTCTAGATAAACCCATACCTGATCATCCAATCACGGGGCAGCAACTCAGTCTATTTAAGTATATAGACGTGTTCAGAGGAGAATGGCCTGCTCCATACTCATAGGGGGGAAACAGCAATTGAGATAACCACTCATTACAACTAAGGTATGCAGAAGAGCATCTTTTCTGAATCTCTGCATAATAACATGCTGAACCTCGAAGCAGATGAGCTACAGCAGCAGAAGACCACAGTGGATGGGACTCCTGTCAGCTAAGAACAGGAAATTGAGGTTACAGTTACTGTAGGAGCTCAACAAAGTTGGACGAAAGCAAATTTGAAAAATATTACCTGGTCTGATAATTATAAAATTTATGCTGCAAGATTTGGACAGTAAGGTCAGAATTTGGCAATCACAACATTCAGGTGCCTGCATGTTGTGATTGCCTACACTGTCGTCAGATCTTAATCCAGTGGAGCACCATTGGTTGTGTAGGAACCTGAGATTTATATAATGTATTTGCAGCCATAAAATCTGCAATAACTGCCTGATGCTGTCATATCAGTATGGATCCCACTCTGTGAGGAATGTTTCCAGCAGCTTGTTGAATCTGTGTCATGAAAACGTAGCACAGTTCTAAAGCCAAAATGTGGTCCAGTAGGGTCCTAACACGTGTAACAGATGGTGAGGGTAGCTAACTAGTCAAGCTAACTCTCAGTATTAACCGTCTTTTTTTCTACAACTTGATGAATTTATTGTTCTATGAAAATAGACTTGAAACAAAAGTAAAAGCCCCTTAGAATTAATGGAAACATTTGCTCTTTTAGTGCACTGAAGAACAAGGAAATTAGGGCTAACAATCTGACCTTATATTTTCTGTCTTTTTCAACCTAACATTACTTCATTTTATTCTGTGCACATACACAAAAGACTCTTGTTACACAGGTTTAAAGTATATGTTCTGCAAATTTAGTTAGGCTTTAAAATATTCATTTGCTCCAGGTTTCTTGCTCCAGGTGTTTAGCTCAATTCCATTTTTCAATTTAATTCCATTTCATTTATATAGCCCCAAATAACCACAGTCACCTCAAGGTCCTTTGTATTGTAAACTAATGTAAGGTTCTCCTTCCAGTGAGACCTACTGGAACCATTAAAATTCATTCCTTGCAGTTCTGCTCATAGGGTTTTGTAAAAGTAAATGAAAACAAATGGCCATGCAGTTTGTTTAAATGTTCAGTTTTGCTCCTATAATGAGAAACCTTATTTTCCTAGCTAAAGTTGTTCGAATGATATCATGCATTTAAAATGTTCAGTGAGATTTCTTTGTTTTCTTTTTTTTTGTATTATGACTTTGCAGAAAAGAAAATCTGAGACTTCTTATAGGTGTTCAGCGTAGCCAGTGGGAGATTTTAAACATTTGTGCTAACAGAAAGAAATCCTCATTAAGAGATTAAGTGCAGTTACTGTTTAAAACTACAGTCTCTCATGCTGCTTTTCTTGACAACCTTACAAAGTTTTTCCTTCTGCCGCAGCTCCTTCCCTCTGCTCGCTGTCAAACTCTCCTCCTCCCGCTGTTTAACATTTCCGCTTTTATTCACTGACTCACTCGTGTTTCCATTCGTCCTTCTCGCAGTGTTTTTCTTCGCTATCCGCAATTAATCCCCTTTTTAAACAGCGTTTAACTCTTCTTTGTGAATACCAACTGAGTGGCTTTCTGGTTTTTTTTGGGAGGGGTTGCATTCAACAAGCTGATTTTTGTTAAAAATAATGTTTAGGACCATTGTGCTCAACTAATGACACTACACAAAGACTAATTAGCTCTAAGGAGGTATACCTAAACTTTGCCATTATTATACATTAGTGTGAGATTTTTTTGGGGTGAATGAAAAAAGCAATATGCTTCATATTGCTTGAACAAATTGTGTGAACATATACTGTGTGTGTATGACAGACAACCTTGTCTTTGAGTGTAATGGATGAGACGCTATTGTCTCTAACAAGTACCCAGGGACCCACCCAAGACAGCCCTATTTACCCAGCTCTGCACAGGGGATTGAGAGAGCTATTTTTAGTCTGCAGATTCATTTATTCTCGCTCTCCATACCTCGCTCTTTGGCCTTCTCTCTTTCAGCGATCTGTCTGGTATTCATTCATTCTGCGTCTCTGCCTCTCTGTCTTCATATCTTTCCATTTTTCTCCAGGACCTTTCTTCTCTGGTGTGGCTATCAACTACTCTGACGTGGTGGAGTTAGCGGAGAAGAGACATATTCAATGTCATCCAACAGATGCTTAACTCAGGTTTTTTTTTTTTTTACTCAAGTCAGTGACACTGGGTGAGATTGGGCAATGATAAAGAGGAAGTGCCCCCCACATCACAAAATAAATAGGATAAGGCAGGATTTGAGGCATTTCGATTGATATGACATTGATAGCGATTGATACCAGGTACCTGTGTTTTTCACTGCAATGCAGTGCTGTGCAAGAGATCAAATAATCATAATATTAATTAAAAAAAAACCTCTTGCTTCCTTAAATCAAAAGTTTTGATAACAAACCTCATGCAGATCATCTGAATAATAAAAAGAAAGAAGTCTCATTAATGCACTTCCTGTGCCTCAGATGAATGCACTGATACATGTATGTGACAGAAGTGTGATTAAAATGACAAAAATTAAAAAGAATAAAAGACAGACAGGTGAATCTTTCTAGGGATGCATCGTTAGATAACACCAGGGGATGTACCAGTGCTGAAAAAAATAAAAGCAATTACAATGAGCACTGACAGGACACCTTCTCTGAACCCATGTGGAATGACATCTCATTCAGCGAGGGAGTTTGCATTACATATTCTTACTGAAATTGTGCTGATATTCAGGTGTTTGCTGGATCGAATGGCCGCAGGCTAATGAACTCACAAAATACGTCATCACCTCACAGACCGGTGACTATGAGCATTGCTGGGATATCCAAACAAAGTGTAATTAACTGCACGAAGCATGGCCGAAGAAAAAGAAGCAAACGCGTTTCAGCCCGTGGCCTTTATCAGTGTCACTCTGCTGCTGGGAGGTAAATACACATAAATGTCTAACAGTTTCCTGGCAGCACTGGTGCAGTGAGCCAGAGAACAACACTGACATTTCAGAGGCTAAAGCTACAATATGTAACCTTTTTACTGGCGTGTAGTGTTTTCTTTTGGTGTTAAGATGGTTAATTCAGTGTCGAGCAACAAAGCGTGCTTGTGTGTCTGACACACTGGTTTATTGCACATCTTTTATCTTAGAAGTCAGAGTTCTCGTCACTACCTCTGGCTTCAGCATATTAAATGGCACAGTTACAGTCAGTCAGAAGACGTTTTGGTTGTTTTTTTTTCCAGGGTAGCAGACTTATGGCGGCATATTAAACACAATTTTCCTTGACAGGACGATCATAATTTCCCAGGGTGAGAGTCAGCAGCCTTCGAGAGGGCAAGACCTTCACTGGCATGTGTTTAATCTGATGTTTGGGTTAAATGCAGAAATAATTAGGAGAGAGAACCAAAGAGTCAAGTTAAAAAGGAGAAAGATGAGCAGAAGCCAAGGAGAGTCTTGGAGAATGAAGACCATAGCTTGATAAAAGCTTTGAAAGAGTATCTCTGAAAGCATAGGTGGTATAAATGGAAGATGGCTGAAAGCTCTTACAGATTAATTTCACTTCAAGGTTGACATTTTTTCTCTATCATCCACTTCATATATACCCTGTTCTTTAATGTGTGAAAACTACAATAAAATATTTGCTTAAAAAAGTTGTATATTATAGTTACCAACCACTTTGTTAGATAAACCTGTTCAACTGCACATTAATGTATGTACAGTCGGCAAGGTCTGTCATCTCGGTTGTGGGCAAAAGACCTGCAACTGACAAATAAAGGCTATCTCATCTCTCATCTCATTAATGCAAATCAGCAAATCACTTGACAGAAACACAGTGCATTGTAGACATATTCAGAGAGAAATAGTCTGCTTCAAACTGATACAAAGGCAACAGTAAATCAAATAGCTACTCTTTACAAGACCATGGCGATGCCATTCCTGTCACCTACGAGCAGAAAACTGAGGCTACAATTACACTAAGAGCTCAAGAAAGTTGGAGAACAGCAGATTAGAAAAGGGTTACCTGGTTTGATGAATCACAATTTATGCCCTATCCACATAAACCATCTCTATCGTTTACACAAAATGATCTAAAAGGAGAAAATATCCAGTGGGCAATGAAAGTGCCTTGCTGATATCAGAGGTCAGAGGACAATGGCTAGACTGTTGACTGTACTCAAACAATGGTTACACCCAGTGTACGCAGAAGAGCTTTTTTGAATGTACAACATATCAAACCTACAGCTGCAGAAGGCCACACCCGGTGCCACTCCTGTCACCCAAGAACAGAAAACTAAGGCTACAATTCGCACAGACACATTAAAGTTGGAGAATAATAATAAAACATTGCTTGGTCTAATGACTCATAATTTCTGCTGGGATGTTCAGATGGTAGGGCCAGAATTTGGCATATACAGCATGAAAGCATGGATCCATCCTTCTTTGTACGACCGGTTCAGGCTGGTGGTGGATCTGATTGTGTGAGGGATATTTACCTGACACACTTTGGACCTGTTAGTACTAACTGAACATTGTTTAAATTCCACAGCCTATCTGGGTATTGTTGATGACCATACCAGATCATCTTTTTATAACCACAGTGTACCCATCATCTGATGGCTGCTTCCAACAGTATGATGCACAATGTCACAAAGCTGAAATCATGTCAAACTGGTTTCTTGAACATTACAATGAGTTCTCTTTACTAAAATAACCCGCAGAGCCACCAGATCTCAGTTCAATAGATCACCTTTGGGATGTGGTTGACTGGGAGATTTGCATAAAGGATGGATCTCAAAAGAATCTTTCCAGCACTATGAAGAGTTAAGGCACCTATGAAGGCCAAACAGATCCAACCCTATACCAGCAAGGTGTACCCAATAAATTGGCTGGTGTATGTAAACTGTCACTATGGTTTAGTCTATGAAATGCAAAGGCAACTGTCTCTACTTTTACAGCAAACTGTCTTTCCTTTAGAGCCAGAGAGCTTCCAGCTTGTGTGTTTGAATATTTTAGTGCCGTTGGGTGAGAGTTCCAGTCTGTCACAAAAACAAGTTGTGAGGGTGATAATGACAGAGTGCATCTTCAGGTGTGTGTTTGCTCTTAAAACAGGGTCTGGAGAGTGTCACACATACACATAGAGGCACACGCGAACACCGAATCCATTTACTTTCTTGTACTCTATCAGCAGAACGGCTAAATGAAAAGGTTATTTACTTCCGCTGCTCCCTCCAGTGCACCAACTCTGTAGATGAAGGAGCCATTATTTTTGAACAAATTTATCTGTTGATTTAGAAATGCAGCAGCGTTTCTTTTTTTGGGATACAAGACATGCCGCTCCCTCCTCCCCCTCCTTTCACCCCCCTCTCGCTATCTGTCTCCCCCTCTTATTGATAATGAGAGTGTTTCAGGTTGTCTGGCTGGACGGTCTAATCTCCTGCCGGCTGCCAAATTTGTATCTATTCATGTCGCAGTAAGACAGAGAGGGCGAGGCATGATGTTCCCGCAGGAAGCAGCCGGTGACTTGGGCTGCAGTTGCCTCATAATTACTTCTCTCCTGACCTCTACACATATCCGTGCATATCTGGGATGCCTGAAGTCTTCATGGCAAACAGCTGACTAAGCCGTGCATCCATTTCTTAAATCTATATGTGGAGTAGACTTTTGGGACAGCTAATATGGGAAACTAGATTAAACACACAATGGAAAACGTAAGAGTTTTCATCCATACATGCACCCTTTTTCAAGGCTACACTTAGCTTGTTTGCAAATCTAAATTCTAGGCTCCATTCATAAAATACCATCATGGCTTCTTTAGGATCCATTCATGACTTCCTTACTTAACTACAGAGTATATGAGTCAAAAGGAATCACGTTGTCTGTATGTCACCTGTCAATATCAGCCAACACAAGTACTGATCAGGGCTGGAGCTGCCAGGTCTAATATGTGACATTGCAGCAGATTGTGCTGTGTGATGTAATTCTTTATTACAGGGTTAGGCCTACTCCAATATACATGGTTGATGGATTCTTGTGTACCCTGCCCCCCCCCCCCCCCCCCCCCCCCCTCTATAATCAACCATCTTTCTTCTTTTTTTGTGTCCAATTACAGTTGTATTAACCCCATTACACGAACCATCAGTCATGTAATTGTCCAATCAGCACGAAGATCAGGCTCCTTATCAGGTTTCCTAACAAATATTAAGACCAACTGGAAACAGTACAGATTCACGAGCCCTTGGGAGAGGGCTCCATACTAGAGACCTGCACTTCACCCTCTTCCCGGTCATTCTGTGTCTGTCCGCTGTTCTTTATTTTTATCATCTCAGCTCTCTCCATCGTCCTGATTTCCTCTTTTCATTTCCTTATCTCCTTACTAGGATCAGTCAGTCATGTAAAGATGTTGTCCCCCCTTTTTTTTTGTTCCCCAAACACTCTTTTGTGTCCTGGATAGCTCTCCCGTTGACCTGCTTTCCAAATCTAATCTCGAGGGTTTAATCAATAACGGAGATGTATTAAAGCCTTTTTTCTTTTATGGGCCTTTCATTCAGCCTCTGTCACAAACACACACACATGCACACACACACACACACATGCACGCGTCACTGACATCGTCATTAGATAAACATGATGACTGTGTAGATGTAATTACTGTTGAATTAGCCATAATTAGCACCAGCTAAATCCAAGAAGGATTATAGGCACGCACTGCTGTACAAGAATGGTACAGCTTGTACTAGTTTTGATGTAAATGTAGAGCACAGCATGTCCTATTTTTCTTTGCGAGTTTACAACCTCTTAATCTTAGCTCCAGGTGACAGAGGGCCGAGTTAAGTTACAGTGCACCTAATTCATCCAACAATCACCTTTTTTTTGTTTTGCAGTTTAAACAACCACTTTATTGTTGTGGATAGATGAATGGCTATTTCACATGTGACTATCCAGTTCTTGGAAGAGTACCCAGACCTCACAGACCCACACAGCTGTTCCTCCCCAGCAGTATTAAAAGAATCTAACAGTGTGGCAGTCACTGCCCATTTGCTCACTCAGAAATGAATGCTGCACATTATCCATGCTAGCTCCGAGTCAGAGGAATGAATGCAATTTGACCCTGTGATCTCACCTATAACAGCCTGTGTGCTTACTTGATGATGTTGTTTCCCTTTCCTTAAACGTTTATCCAAGTGATAGGCAGGAACCTGTCCTAGCTGATACAGGGTGAAAGGTGAGATACACCAAAGCAGGTCAGCGGTCTTTCACAAGGCTAAAGAGACCACACACTGTCACACTGCCGATTTAGAACCGCCAGTTAATCCAACATGTATATTTTAGACGGTGCGAGGAAGAAGCACAGCTGCACATGCAAACCTATGCAAAGAAAATTCACATTCTAAGCAATACTGCTTGCAAAGCCTTGTGAGCTACCTAACAGGCCCGCATTTTGTTTTTTTAACCACACTGTAGTTTTTACTCTTTCTTTTTCTTACCAGACAATTATTCAGGTATTTAGTTTTTCTTTGACCACAGTTCTTGTTAATTAAAAAAGTGCCTATTCCCAGAATTCTCATCTTGTGTTTATCTTTGCATCTGAGTCACAAAGTTGAATACACAGCAATATTTCCAAAACCTACCAGGGCCTTTAAAAAGTGCCCTAGTTTCTGAAGGAATAACTAGAAATCTCAAAGATTCTTCTTTCAGATTTCCATCCATTGCTTGATAAAGATTACAAGATTATATGTTAAATAAAAGTTTCAGTTTTACTGTCTTCCTCATGACAAAGTCAGAGGCTCCGGAGCAGACTTGACAGCTGATAACTGGTGCCAATGCATAATGCTTCCTTTTCTTATATATCTCCATTTTTATCATTTTGTAATTTCTTCCAGTGCCACTGGAGTCTGTGGCAGCCCACAGAACTGTATAAAAAGCCACATTGACTGGGGACTATGAGGACCTCAGTTCTTTTCACCAGGCTTTATATCTGTCTCTTGGACCGAATGTTAAACTTTTATATTTGTTGAATCAAGTCAAGTTCAAAGACTCCAAATATCAGTTTTAAATTGTACGTATCATCTGGCATATTAGGCTAGGAAGGGGAATTCTCATACCTAGCCTTATCATTTTATTAACGCATTCACTTTCTCAGGCAAGAAGTGAACTCATATCTTCGAAACTCTTTAACATATCTAAATATAGTTTTATAGGAGCCGCAAATAATGACCACTAGAGGGCAGTGCACTGATCAAGAACCAGCTCCCAGTTGAAGGAGACAGACAACCTCTCTACTTTTAAGATTAAGCCTAAACCTTTGAGAGGTGAGTGAAGAAGACACACTCAGTGCATCATGGGAAGTGCCAGGAGCCTATGCCTAGTGTAACTAAAGGAGGATTCATGGTCACTCGATCCAGCCCTAACAATATGCTCTCGCGTCCAGTGCCGCCTCCTCTCCCCCTGCCTCCATGCACACATGATTCCTTCTCATATTTCCTTCTCTGAGCCACTAGTGTTAACATACATAATCCACCTTAATTTAATTAACTTTAATTGGCTCTAATGAACTTAAACAGAAAGGGAGATCAAAGACAAGGTTCACCCGTTCGCAGTGAGTGCAGATAGGAGGTGTTGTCATAACAACACGATACATATCTACCACTGGAGGAAATTACTAAATGATACCTCCTTGATGGGCACTTTGTGGTCGCAGTCTGACCCTCACTTTGATGATTTGTCAGAAAGCCAACGTTCCTAAAAATAACAAGCAAGCTATTATGTGGTGAGATGTAATTTTAATGTATTATCCAGACTTTCATTCACAAACTCTGACCTTCACACCTCTATTGCTGGTATTAGGTCTAGCTTATAGGGTGGAGCTCTCCTCTAAGGAGTCTGCTGAACAACTGTGTGTTATTCTGTTTTCATAGAGGCTGATTTTAATAGCGCCTTCCTAGAGTATGACACGCCACATTTTCATCCAAACTTTCTATTCACACGTTGTCCCACGCACAGATATTCTCTATGACCTTCCTAATTTTTTTCTTTGCTTCCTTCTTTCTGCTGTCCCAATGCGTCCTCTCCCTTCCTGGGCGGTAGCTATCTGATGTGATGCAATCACAGTTTTATTGCCTCAAAGACACAGCCCAGGCTGCAAGGACACATCTTTCCCTGCTTTTCTTGCAGACACAAATTCCCTCCATCCCTGCGCACAGGTGTAAATGTAAGGGACAGAAAGATAGGTGCCACTGTGCTGTAGAGACACACAGCGGGGGTTTACACAGAGACCTTAGTCTGGACAAGCTTTTCCTTTTCACAGGTCAGTGGGGAAAAAAGGCAACAGTGTCTTTCCCTGCTCTAGGGTAAAGAGAACAAAGAGAGAGAACAATGAACAATGTCTAAGAAAATGATGGGTGTTTTTTTTTCAGTCCTTATAAACTCCTCCAGTCTGTATTTCCTTACGACTGACATTCACACGATAGCTCCATCTAACGAACAAAAGGGAGGGGGCATAGTCATTTCACGTTAAAAAAAAAAAGCTAGACATATGCATTTATTGTGTTCCATTGTCTTTTTTGGACTCTAATCTCTCTCCAGAGGAAGTAGAGGTAGAAATCGAACTGTGTGGAAAGCGGCTATGCTCACCGCTACACCACCAACTCGATCTTGATCTTAAATTCAACATGAGAGATGTTCATCTCAAACCGTCACGACTGAAGCTGCTGCTAATCCTCCAGCTGTCCATCAGTGACAGCTCAGTCTTGAACGTCTGGGATCATTAATGTGTGCTCGTGTGATACACAGAAACACATGAATCATCACGAAGTCTTCCAGCCCCAGATGACTTTTTTTTTCAGGTTCTGTGTGACAGAGAACTTTGAAATATTGCGTATTTCAAACAGTTTAGCTTGAAAATTGTTTATTACTACTATTATATCATGGTGGACGGTGTTTAAACAGCAGAAACACCTTTAAATGTGTTCCAGAAAAACAAAAAAGATTTAGTATTTATTCTTCGTTTTTTCTTCTTCTCTCCAGGAAACAGGAGCTGCTGAACATCTCCAACGTCCCTTTGGGAGAATGTCCCCCATCACCACCCCGCACTGCACCGCCCAGCATGAAGGTATGAGCAGCTAGACACACCTACGCATGTTTGCTAATGGTGGGATATGATATTTGTCTACATGTGTTAAATCAGCTGACTGTGATTGTTCTCAGTGTGAAATCCCTTTAACAAGCATGCAATTCAGAGACAGTGACAAACACCACTGTCACAAAAGTTCAAGAGAACATATTTGTGGACGTAAATAAAGCATGGTGTTAGTTCGGGCAGGCCAAAGCCAAGCGAAGCTACAATCCCGGCAAATCAGCTGATCTCAGTGCCAGTCCCCATCAGCTCATGGCTCAGCTGATTCTGGCTCTCTCTTGCAAATTATTGCAGATGAAAATAGCAGTTTTCCTACCGTTGTCCTGGCTAAATGTCAGGCGAATACAGGCTATTATGCTTTTACAACATCTGCTATCTATGCCACAAATTAAAACCTATAATTTTTTAAAGATTCAAATCAGGTTCATTATTTATATCTATTATTATATATTATATCTATTATTGCTCTCAGAGAACACAAACATGCTGATGTCATTGTGTAAACTCAGTCGCATGCCTATTTTGCTGTGACGGTTCCTCCAGGCGTGGAGTACTGTAATCCTTCTTTTTCCAATGTCTGCTTGCCATTAAAAAAAGGGATTACGTCTGGAGGCAAGCAGAATAAGAGCCTGAGATACAATGAATGCTCATCTGTGCCGCTAAATCTTGGCTTTATATTTTGTCTCGAAATTTTACAGGAAAGTGAAGGATGCGTTCTACAAGACATCCAGTAAAAGGAAATGTCTATTCATTTGAGTGTGCACTTTACCTTGGCTCCTGTTACCTTGACTGGCACTTGGAAATTTCCGTATATGACAGCACGAAGCGGTTTTCGAGGACCTGATCTCACTTTTCTTCCATGCTTGTCATTGTTTTGAGCTTCCTTTTGCAGATAAAACGTTTTGTTGTTAAAAATGAATTGTGATGTAAATTGAATCATGGTCTACTACAGTGGGACCCCATTTAACCCATTCTCAGACCGAATGCATCCTAACCAGGAAGAATTGTCTTCAAACTGTGAACCAAAGTGAAAAACAAAAATATGAGAACGTAGCTAAACTACAGATCTTGTAGATGATCATCTTCCTCAGGTGCTGTTACACTGACTCATGTGGTGTGAGGTATGATGTTGTCAGACACTCTCTCTGCACTACTCTCACACTAAAGCTGAAGATCTTTCTTTCTTTTTCCTTCAGCATGACAAAAAGAAAGAATACATTCTGTATGGAGGGAGATTAGCATGGTGAGGAAGTAGCTGATGGCTCCTGGTCAGGATAGTAACCTCAAAGCAAGCCATCATTACTGAGTCCTCTGAATGGGAGTTTGTCCACGGTGAGAGAGGAACGATTGAACTGAATTATGCTCTCAGAGGAATCATATGTGAGAGAAATTATGGAAGAAATATAACTCAAGACAGAAGGCATCAATTACCTTCTTGATGTGTGGCTGATTTCTTGTAATTATCAAACAGCAGCCTCCAATTTTGCTGTGAGCTAGAGTGGCCTAATGGCGAGATACTCATCATCAGTCACACACATCAGGCAGTGAACGTATGAAACATATAATTTCTTATAATTGCAGTTTACGGCAAATCCATGCCTTTTGTGTAGAAACATTTGTCTCCTTTCTCAGATCGCAAAGCACATGTTGATAAAATCTGTTTTGTCAGCACCGTGTCGGCGCTAATCCTGCTTTTATCCATTTTTGTTTTTTAATTGTTAGATAGGTGCTCTCGTAAGAAGCTCTTTACGTGGTTAGGAAAAGCGTTTAAGGTTATAGGCGTCAGAGGACAGCTCACGAGCAAACGTGTTAAGGCAGCAGCGGCGGGAAAACTGTGTTTGCTCAAGTGATGCGTTTAAGTGCAAATCGGAGGTACTTCTGGTTTGTTGAGTATTTCCATTTCTGCTGCTTTACAGTCAAAAGCCACTCACAAGCTTATATAACGTGTGTGATGTGAGTATTTTGAAATTCAGATCCAAAATGCTGAATGTTATAAACAAATAACCCCTTCTTGATCATCTGTAAATATAATATTATTCTGACATACATGCACACCAGCCACTTCATTAGGTAAACCTTGCCATTCTTTTTGACTTCTGAACTCCCTTAAACCGTGGAGGCACAGATTCAACGGTGTGCTGCACATCCGTGAAGTGAATCTCCCATTAAACCACATCCCAAAGCTGCTCTGGTGGATTGAGATTCGGTGACTGTCTAGGTCGTTTGAGAACAGTGAACTCCTTGTTTTAGTTTTGTGACATGTTCTCTTATCCTGCTTGGAGCAGCCATCAAAACATGGGCACACTGTGGTCAGCAACAATGCTCAGACAGGCTGTTGTGTTTAAACCATGCTGGAGCTAAGGAGACCAGAGTATGCCAAGGAACAAGTGGTTATCTGAGTTTTTCTTGCTTTCCTATCAGCTGAAAGCAGTCGGACCCATTCTGCTCTGAACTCTGAGGTTAACGAGGCATTTTCATCCAGAGAACCACCGCTCACTTGGCATTTTCTCTTTTTTCATACCATTCTCTGTAAACCCCAGAGATGGTTGTGTGGGAAAATCCCAGCAGATCAGCATTTTCTGAAATACCCAGATCAGCCTGTCTGGCACCAACAACCATTACCTTTCTTTCTCCGTCTGATGCTCAGTTTGAACTTAAGCAGGCCATTTTGACCACAAATACATGCCTAAGTGCATGTGGTTGCTGCCATCTCGTTGGCCGATTAGATATTTGCTATAACAAGACAAAACGTTCTCACTCCCAAAGCGTAACATATTACCCTATGTGACAAATAGCCGGGAAGTTACGCTTTCGGCCACCCAACACATTCCTATGTTACGCATTCGGAAACAGGAGGAATCATGAGAACCATTTGGACTGAATCTACACATGTACATTTATTTAGTTTCTCCTCATGAATTGCTTTGCAAAACACTATCTAACACGATTAAGGTTGTGGTAAAGGTTAGGGTTAGGGTTAGGACTGGAATACACTGCTGGAGCGTGTGTTACTGCCGGGAGCGTCATTCTATTGGATTCCATCCACAATCAGGCGCATATCATAGGGACACGGCAGGTTACCTTTCGCCCCTGGGACGCCTCGGGATGTGACAAATCGTCGGCATGTTACGCGTCGGGAATGAGAATGCTCTGAACAAGAAGTTGAACAGGTATACCTAACAAAGTGGCCCATGATCAATTTATAAGTTAGCATACTAAGTAGTTATGTATTTGGTGGTTTAACTCTAATTTATCCACACCATTGTACAGCAGTAGACTGGCTTAGGGAGTGTATGCTAAAACAGAGACTGTATAGTTTGTGCCTGGAATTTCTTCCTTACAGGTGATCTAATGTTTGTATTTGTACAATACTTTATTCAGGTACTTCCTTTTGTGACATTAATAATGTGTATGGATGCTGATAGTCAACAGTCTTCAAAGAGAGCAACACCAAACTTGGCAATACCTTGGATGACTTACAGTGTGTGTGTGTGTATGTACTTGTTTAGGCATCTTTGAGAGGACAGAAAATTGGCATGTCACTATACTTGTGAGGACCAAGAGTCTCTTAAGGACAAAATGCCTGTCCATACAAGTTTTAAGGCATTTTTGAGGCTCAAAATAAGGTTTTAGTGTCAGATTTACAATTGTGTTATTGTTAGGTTTAGGCTATGGGTTAGGGTTAGGCATTCATTTTTGATGGTTAGGGTAAGGCTAAGTGTGTGTGTGTGTGTGTGTGTGTGTGTGTGTGTGTGTGTGTGTGTGTGTGTGTGTGTGTGTGTGTGTCAGACACATAAACAAGGGCATGACCTGTTTTGCTTTGACAAACAATTCAGTTTGCTGCCTTACTTGATTTTCCTGTTTAAGCTTTAGTGGCCATGTTTGAAGGCAAAACAGACATTATAAATGTGTGGGAGAGGGAAGAGCTCTTCTAAAATGTAGAAGGAAGGGTAAGAATAAGAGGAAGGCAGGGACACTTAAAGACTCAAATGTTTTGGCTGCCCTTCTCAAGGTAAGTCTGCACTGGTTACCATGCAAGTCCCAGCAGTTTGATGTGTAATGGGGAGTTTTTTCAACTTGGCGCGCAAGTTTATGATGAATGAATGTAGGTTAGTAAGTTTCTACTCATACCAACTTATCATTTCTATGTCAATACAACATCAAAGCAAGTGAACTTTAACTGAAGCTATCAGACATGTGTTCAAACTTTACTGTTATTGCCGCTAAGTTAATCAGTTACCTCGTCTTGCAGCTAATATTTGTTTATATTGTGACTTCAGAAATAGGCGTATGTCACATCGAGTCAAACTTCAGGTCCTCAAGTCACTGCAGGAGAAACAACCGCAGAGGCGCTTAGTGTTATGAGTGAGGTAGCGGCATCCTCTGCACCCTCTTAAACTTTCTACAGTTTTGTGCCTTCTTAATAGCTGCTTTACACCCACATGTGCAACATTTTGCAACCAGAGAGCTAAAATATCACATTTACACATGCGTGTCAGTTCAGCTGCGTGCCATTGGGCCACAAGTGTGACAAAGCCGAGCAATGCTGAGAGGGGTTTTTTTGGGGAGGGGGTTAACAACGCGTTCTCAACTCTCAACGGTTGGATTTCATGTACACCTGATAGCTGAGAGGTCAGGGCTTTTAGTTTCGGTCCATCCCTTCACCCAAAAAGGCTGTGCATCTAATTAATGACTATTCAAATAGAAATGCCATGCAAATGCTGCAGATGTAATGTTCTGATATTTGGAGAATAATAAAAATATATATTTATGAGAGAAAGCAGAAGAAGAATGTGAGCAAGTTCAGTTCCTGTTTACTTTTTTTGTGCTTTGTCATCATTTCTGTCAGTGTCTGGGTGGTTGTGTTCATGATTAGCGTGAGTATGTGTGAATTCTAGCTACCAGTGAGTCTGCCAGTCATTGAGTCAGTCAGGCAGACTGACAGGCTGATCGTGGCAGCCTCCACAGGTTGCCATGGGAAATAAGATATCCAGATGTCACCGGGCTAACACAGAAAGAGTGAACGAGTGCGAGCAGGAGAGAAAAGGCAAGAAAAACTAAGAGAGAAAAAGGCTAATAAAAGAAGAGAGGAAATGACTGAGTAATAAGAGAGTATAGGGGACAGATGAGGAGAATGACACACTGAGATTAGAGAACAACGGTGAGAAAAGGGAAGTAGGCATGTAGAGATATGTTTTAGACTGACAGTGGAACAGAAAGGCAGATATGGCTTCCTTGTCTTTGGACTTGTCTGGACACCATTGGAGGCTCAACATGCTGTCTGCACTCCCAAGAGCCCATTGGGACGCTGCAAAGGTGATCTGCTACAGCGTGTCTTTTTAGCTGCCCTGGGCACTGCTCAATGTAGCAAAAACTCCTTCACATGTGCCAGCATGACTCTAGCTGTCAAATATAATTAAAGTAGGCATTACACGACTTTGTTTGTTTTTGCAGAAGCAGTTTAAAAAGGAAGCACAACACTGCAGTTATAGAGTTGATGATGAGAGGCGCTCAACTTCTGTCTGTGTTTAAACCAGTTTTTTTTTAAACTGCACGCTATATATGTGTCAAAATCTGAGCACAAGGCCATAAGTGCCATTATCACCCTTGCAGCTTGTTAATGTGGCAAGGCGGAGACCCCGTGGGACAGGGCGGTGTGTGTGTGAGTGCACTTAAGGAAGCTGGTTTGTGTGTTATGTAGTATGTGTTGCTCTTTGAGGAAGTGGTTTTTTATCAGTGTGTGAGCGCGTGCGGGTGTGAGAGGCTGACCCAGCCCTCTGTGACGCTGCAGAGCTGATCCCGTGGAGGGGAGGGAGCGGCACAATCTACTCTTGCAGATGAATGTTATCAGTGTGAGGGCTTTAAATGCAGACGTTTAGGTTGAGCATTGAGTGTCAAAACACTTGTGTGAGGTGTAAATTGAAGCCAGCCAAAGGGCGATGATTGAACTGCTGCCGGCTAAATGGTGTCAGTAGCTTGTTGTCCTCTGACAGTCAGAGTTTAACTCTCTTTCAGCTTGTTTTAGGTACTTTGTAATCTATTTCTGTCTCTGTTCCAGTCTGCAGAGTTCTTCGACATGCTGGAAAAGATGCAGGTATGACGAAATTTTCATTCCTCTGAATGCCATTTCCTTCTCTGCTGCTGTCCCTCTATCATTTCCTTATTTCAGTATCCCTATTTCCTCCATTCTTTCCCTATCTTCAGCCAGCACTACTGAGCTATAGTAGAGAGGGTTTTTTTGCCATAAAAAGGTTCCTCCTATCACCTTGTTTTTCTTTGACCAAAATCAGCTTTAACATATACTTGAATAGGGCTCACGCTGATGATTTAATCACTGAAAGTCGGCGCTGCGTGTGTCTTAGATTGGATAATAGGCATGCAGGCGGCAGTGAAGAACATCCACACAAAGATCTGGACTGGCATGACTATTTTCTCCTTCTCTGTGTGGAATACATTGATTTTATTTTTGTTCTGAACAAAGGCTGTCTCTCTCTGTGTGTTCGACCACTTTGTGCCCTCCACAGGGCCCTAAGGGTGCAGGCTTTGAGTTGTCTGACGACAGATGGGGTTGAGCGAGGGGGGTTAAAAAGGGTGAGGAGGAAGAGAAGTAAGGTAGGAAAGAAAACATACCAAAAAGGGAGCATATGACCATAGGAAGATTCAGACAGAGATAATTGCTCATGCGGGTTTATTATTAGATGTCCAAGACGTGAATTATTAGGTGGTCATACTGGGAACCGTTAATAGGTTAAAAATAGAAAGCCCCATACTTTTAAGTCATTAGACTTTCTTCGCTCAGGATCCAAGAGGTGTGAACTGACCTGCAGCTGAAAGTTAAGGAATGCCAGTTTTATCCAGTGACCCCTGAATGCACCATATTAAATACCAGAAAAGCTCCCTCCAACAAAATTATAACATTTCCACTTGTTCTTTTAAACTTTCTTTGAGTCTGCTGATGATTTGTGTTTATTTTTTTCCTTCTATTGTCAACGAATCCTATAAAAAGACCAAAACAAACAATTCTGTGCATCCAAAGCCTGAAATATGATATTCCCCCACACTGTGGGACTCTACTGGCGCTCAAAAACTCAATGAGCATTGACTGACTTGTCGGCCTCTGTAGTTCATTATAGGTCAGTCTCATGTGCGCAGCCTTTTCTGATTACTGCAGTGAGTATTATTCACTGTACCACATACGAATTGATCCACTGTTGAAAATATTCTTTACAGTATCAGTAACAGCAAGTAAGACTGCCGTGTGGTCTATTTATAGTTAGAGAAACACAGCATCGTGTAAGAGACTGAGTCAAAAACAATGTAAAATAGCATCTGTGTTTAGAATAGAAGTAAACAGAAATAGCTAAGAGGAGACAAGGTGTGAGATGGTAAGTCAGCGTGAGGGAGAACCTGATTGAGGACATCACTGGAGTTATTTAGAAAGTGTAACTAGAGGATGACGACCCCCTAAGCAGCCTGATGATCAAAGAGTCACACACGTATGCAGAGTGAAACTGGCAGCTCGTCGGTCTTTGCTGAAGCTCAGCTTGCATTGACCTTCTCGTCTGGGCTCTGAACGTTTGGAATCAGGCTTTCAAAGTGTGTTCCTGATGATGAAGGTCACTTTTTTCTTTTTTTTTTGCTCCCCATCTCCGGTCCACTCCCTCCTTTCCTGTTCTTTTGTCAGCTTCACCAATTTTCACCCCTCTCTCTGCTTCCTCTGCCTTTGGCTTTTCTGTATGACCAAAAATCGAAGCCTCTGAAGACTCTTTCTGATCAGTGTCATACTGTTGACACTGACTCCCCGCTGACTGCAACAGCTGCTCCATCAGTATGCACTCAGACAGACATAAACCACTACAGATTAGACTTAGAAGTGTGTGCAAACACTTGTATGTGTGTGTGTGTCGGGGTTGCATTTGCACTCTTCAAATGAATTCTGCCTGACTCTTGGTATGATTGGTGGCAGTATAAGCGATGGCGGTGGCGTGGTGGTGGTGTGTATGCTAAGAGCTGTGAATCTACACACATGCATTTATTTCCTCACTCTTATTCTCAGTCATGTAGATGAGCTGTTCCACTGGGCCTGTAGCATAATTGGCCAATTTACTGTGTGTACTAGATTGGCTTTTCGTAGCTGCATATATTTGCACTGCGCTGCATACTATGAAAAAAAAGGCTTCGGCCTGCGCCTCAGCGTTTCTGTGTTCCAACAAATGATAATAACAAGTGAAGAAAGGAACACTTAGTGTGTGGAAGCTGGATTCAGAGAGGGGATGACTAAGTGACTGCATTACCTGTGTGCGCTCGTGCATGTGTGTGTGTTTGTGTTTGCAAGAGAGTATATTAGCATGTATGACTCACTCTGTTTTCACCTGTCAGCAGATGAGACAGTCTGAAGTCTGAAAACAAGAATGTTTCTGCACCCTTTTGGAACATTGCACAAATAAACTGAACTTGTATTTTTTTAAATTCTTTTTTGACCTCTTGTGCTTTTCCACTCTTATGCTGCGATTGGACTTTAATAAGGTCCCTAAAGCTGAAGAGACCAAAAAATGGAAGGTGTGACTCGATACACACTTGTTGATATCTTCTCTGTGGGTCTCATTAGTGTGTCTGTGTGTGTCACCATTTATTCTGCATGCTGTGCTTCATTGCTGCACTGCTTTGCTCTGTGGTCGTACTCCACGCCGCGAAGGAATTCTGAACACCCCGTGAAAGACTTTTCTCAGGGCTTTCAAAGTGCAAAAATCCATAACCCCCTGATCAGATTGATTATAAGTTGAATGAACTCCAGCTGTCAATTGATCCTCTCCGGCCTGCCAGAGTTGCTGGCTCCTGCTGCCACAGAATATAAATGACTGGCTGCCCGGAGCCCTGCACCACCAACAATGCAGACAGGCCTCAGCAGTATTTTAGAGGTCACACTGGAGCTGGGCTAGCAGTGCCAAAGGCACACAGCTCTAAAATCTCAGGGGCCACTGAATCAAACACACTCCCTCGCTGATGTTTGCTGATGACTTTGCATTTTGCGTTGCATCATCGCCCCGACGTTTATTTAGTATCGTGAGCTGCGCTCCCCTTTCGCACCTGTGTTTGTGGATGTGCTTGGATCTGTTTCACCGTCGCAAAAGTCAGTGAAGTTCATACAAGTTAAAAGTGTTACTGATGGTGTGTGCATATGTGTATGTATGTCTGTCCTCTTTTCTGTTACAGGATGACTATATCCCCTACCCACGGATAGAAGATGTGAGTCATTTCTAGCTCATCTTTCACTCAGCCATAATGCAAAACATTTGCAACCTTTGGCAAAACATGAAAAGCACACACTTTTTTAGTTGGTTATGTTTTATGTTGGTTTATGTTACACGCAAGGTCCTAGAGAAAGGTGGTCCATACCCCCAGGTAATCCTGCCCCAGTTCGGGGGTTATTGGATTGAAGATGTGGAGGCACCGGCAGGAACTCCATCTTCCTCAGAATCTAGTTTCTGTGAGGAGGAAGATGGAGGAGAGGGCATGAGCCCCGGTGGGGGGCACAGCTACCGTCTGGAGTGCAACAGCACAGCCCGTGCCTACCGCAAACACTTCCTGGGCAAGGTTAGTGCAGTCATGTCAGTTTGTGCCAAGCAGTGCGAGTCTTTAAAGTCTAAACTGCACCTTTCTCCCTCGCTTACCTCCTTCTCTGTATCCATACACCCAGGAGCACATGAACTACTATTGCACCGGCAGCAGCATAGGCAACCTCATCATGTCCCTGAAACACGAAGAGGCTGAGGGACAGGAGTTCCTGCGCATCATGCTCAGGTACAATCAGGCAAAGGCAGCAACAGTAGCTTCACTTCACATATTATAAGTTCAGGATTTAAAGTCTGATGTGGTTTTCCTTCATGTTCCTGTTAGTGATGGGCTAAACCAAAAATACCTGCCATAGCGTGATAATAAGAGCGAAAGGAGGATGAATGAAAACCTGTCCTGGCCTAGTGCCAGTTCAGATTCTTCTAAAACAAATGTTGTGGCAAAAATCAATCCATCCACACGACCCAAATGCCATTCTCAAACATTTGCGCTACATTTTTGTGACATTTCTGTCTGAACCACAGTCAAGCTCCAATGAATTATTCGACAAACCTAAAACCCCAAAGAAACACAAACACTGTTGGCATGGCTAAAACACACTAATAACCCAGGCCTCCATTCTGTTTTATTGCAGCTCTGTGCACTCCATGTTTGCCAAATTTCATATGATTTTGTTGCTCTGTGATGAATGTTTTTTGCTATTATCACAGTTGGTGACATTTTGATTAACGGGCGAGCAAAACAAATAGCATAATGCTTTGTTGTTACGTAGCCATTGTGGGTGTTGCACAGAGAACTGTAGCCAGGTGATTGCTAATCTTCTCTATGACAGATGACTGTGATAATGCTAGTGTTATGAGCAGCACTGCTACATTTAGAGTCAATGAGCCCAGTGACTTTATTTTTTCTTCAATTCGAAATTGGTTAAAATGATTAGTTCACATTTCCTCATATTCTTCCTTAAATTTCACCGAGACAGTGAACTACATGGACACTAGGAGTTAACTAGAAATCTCTTTGATGGAACAAATTCTTGAATGGTCCTATAAGTCCTTTTACATTCAGCCCATTTTGAGTGGGCGGGGCCAGTAAAATTCCCATTTCTGTCAGTGTAAGAACTTTAACTGCCCATTTAATCCCCATTGGGTTTAAAGTGCAACAAACAATTGTGTAAAATAAGAGAAAAAGTTACGCAGCTCCCTGCCCAGACTGTACTGTAATTGTAAAATAAAGTTTTTGTTCATTCACATTTTGCATTTTTTTTAACTGTGGGACCACTGTAAAAAATTGACATGTTAATTTTTTTTTTTTTTTTAATCTGTCACAAAATTACTTTAGTGTCCTATGAAATGCCATAGATGAGTTCTTAATCAGTAGGAAAACTTATGAAAACACAGTTAAAAGTCCAAAATGTATGCCCTCCAATACATTTTCCAAAGCCATCCAATGGGCCGGATCAGAGTCTTTGCCAGCCCGATTTTAGTCCACGGGCCTTATGTTTGACATCCCTTCTCTATGTGGATGACCAATTTATATTCTTTTTGCAGGTCGAGGACCAAAACAGTTCACGATAGGATCTCTTTAGCAGGGATCAACCAGCTGCCCAGCGTACCACAGATTGCCAAGGTAAGATAGAGCTCACAGGTACACCAGGTTTAAAGGCAGACAGTCTCCATGCACATATAGCAACATCAAAACATAATGGCACATATTCAGGGAGGTATGGTGAACACCTGCTATTATTTCAGAATAGCACTTCTCACAAGTAATAACTGGACAAAAATTGCATTAAAGAAGTCAAGGTAACAGGAAAAAATGTTGAAGTGGAATTGTTCCCTTCCTGTTATATTTCTTTTTGCTCTCTGACATGTGACTGATTATTATTATCTCTAAGACATTTTCTGGTACATTGGATTAGTGCTCCTTTACAGTGATCCTTCTTCTCTATGTTTTTTCATCTGTTAGGTCTTTTGTGATGATGCCACAGGGCTGAAGTTCAACCCCGTCCTGTACCCACGGGTGAGTTCATCCTCAGTTCCTGCACTGCAACCATCATCACACCCAGTGTGACCTGAGCTCTTCCGTCCAAGGCAAATATTCATTCAAGCTGAAACGAGGTAGCTTTTCCAGTCCCTTACGTCTCCTGAGACACAAAGGGGGGCAGTATAGCTGAAAGGACATTTAATTATAGCTGCCACAACTTTACACCAACGTTCATAAATAACTTTTCATGAATTTTCATATCTATAAATATTTGATGGCTTTTATTTAAAGCCCGTGGCTTTTGTAGACATTTGAGCTTTAATTATTTTTTGCCAGCATCACCTGCCTGTCCCTACACATCGGATTTCATTAACTTTTCAACCTCCTAAAATTTTATCCACAAAAACACGTCCTTCTTGTCACATTTTACCCCCTACTTCCTGCCTCTCTAACATCTGCCCTGCGCAGTAAGCATATTAGTCAAGAAACGATTGATGATACCGCAACTCTCTAAAATGAATTTGATGGATCTGTTCCTCCTCCTCCTCCTCTTCCTCCTGTGAGCCTGATGGAGGAGTGTGATGGAGCATGCTTTCAGCCTGTGCCTCAGGGAAGGAAAAAAACCATCTGTGTCTCCGTATGCAAGAGACAGCAACAGGATCACTGCCCTCGCTGGGGGCCGCTATACAGTTTGTTGCATGACAGCCTTACATAACATGGACCCAATAAAACCGGCCCTGGAGACGTGTTATAGAGAAGGAAAACACTTCTTTTTTAAAAGTGTACAACTTATAATCATAGGAAGAAAGTACGACTTTTCCTCTGTTTTGTTTACGTACAGGGATCCCAGTTAATAGTGGCTTACGATGAACATGAGGTGAACAACACGTTCAAATTCGGAGTCATCTACCAGAAGTTTGGACAGGTGAGCTATTTTAATTATCTTCCGCTTACTTTACATGTACCCTTTTATCTCATCTATCTTTCTCTTGTCTGTCCTTCACTTTATGTGCACGTATGTGTTTTCCTCCTCAGACATCAGAAGAGGAGCTATTTGGAAACAATGAGGAGACGCCAGCTTTCAAGGAGTTTCTCAGTATCTTAGGAGACACGGTTGAACTTCAAGATTTTAAAGGGTGAGGGTAGTAAAATGCAGTTCACTGGCATAAAACTTGTAGAATAATGTGAGAGAAAGTGGCAGGAAGAAAGCATTCAGTCAAATTTAAATGCAAAGAAACGAGTGAGTCTAAAAAGAAGGAACCTTGGGCTTATTACAGTGAAGAACATGGCGAGCTTTAATTATTGTAACCTTGGAGCAATTTGTCCTGCTGTTTTGGACTCAGCATGCAACGTAGGTAAACTGCTTAGTGCAACAGATTTGTGCAAAGAAAGTGCCACATGGACAGGTAATCAGAGCTTTGTTTATTGTAAGGTAGGGGGGTGGGGGGTGCCGCAAGCTTTCTCCTATAGGGTTACACTTGTTGCTTTTACATAAGGAGACTATAAATTGTAGCTGACACATCACATTTGAATGACACTGGAGCCAGTTAGGCTTAAAATGTGATGACGGGATGTGTAAAATGCATGAAACAGAACCTTGTAAGTGAAGGCTGGAGGCTGCACAGAGAACATGAGAGCTCTGATCCTGTGACAGGTTCCGTGGTGGGCTGGACGTGTCCCATGGACAGACGGGGTCTGAATCTGTCTACACCGTCTTCAGACAGAGGGAGATTATGTTCCACGTGTCAACTAAGCTTCCCTTCACCGAGGGTGATGTTCAGCAGGTACCACGGCTTAATTCTGCCTTTATTATTGTTACACTGAATGCATGTGTGGATTTAGCTGCCAAATGGGGCACTTGAGCCCAGAAATATCAATATTAAATTGCTTTTATTCAAAGGCACTGAATTCAGATTTGATCCCTTGTTGGAAGAATGGTTGAGTTAAATGCACTAGATCGTCTCACAGCTATTAAAGAGGACTTTAAAAGGAGCACATTCTTGCTTTTATGCCTCTGGTGCTGATGGTGTATCTGATATTCAGGTGTTGGTGTTGTTCCTGGATCATCATATGATTAATATTGATCCAGGTTTACTATTGCAAGTGATCAATCACATAGTTATTATGTTTTAGTCCTGCGACACAGAAAAGAACCTGTGGATGTCCACTCAGGAAAAAATCCAACAAAGGGAGCGTTTCGAGCCATCGTTGGGTTGGGGGTTAGGATTCAATCGTGGTTAGGGTTAAAGGATCATCTGGTGCTGATCTGAAGTTAATACTTGAACAAAGTTGACCTTTCTTGTGTCATCTATATCTTTCAGCTGGTTTCAGAAACTAAATAAATTGTTCTTTGGCTTCTTGTGAAAAAACAAAGAAAAAAATAAAGGCGGATCAGTTACAAAACTTTTAAAATCCATTCATAAAAGGAGTAAAAGAGCGACTAGGTGGCCTAAAATGCTGTAGGTGTGCATTAAATCACTTATTAGCAAATCGTCACCCCAGTATAGTATATACCATATAATAGCTTAAATGCTACAGAGACTTTTGCTTTTAGTGTCTGCAGTGAGCTCTCAGTTTTGTGCTGAATCTCATTTTTCTGAAAACATGTTCTATTCTAAAGTTTTCAGTGTACAGGAAGTAGAAGGGAAAAAATATGAGTAGCCAAAGATGAACAGCTTCATCAACGAGTGACCTTCAGTGTTCTTCAGACTCTGACAGCAGCATCCGCACTAAATTACAGTGGGGGCATGACTTGGGTACACACATAACTGCATGTATTCTAAGACACATGTCAAATCTTGTCTGGCACTTGGTGGACGAGGTGTGAAAATAGCAGATGCACAACCAAAATCTGCACACAGTGTTAAACCACTGACCTTTCTGGCCTTTCAATCCTGCAAATGTATTATTTTAATGATCTCTAAACAATAAAATCTCCCCTCTGTTTCAGAGGAGAATTTTCATGAAGACTTTATGGACTTGCTATCAATGTAGCACGCTCCTCTTATTCTAATCCAGCACTGAGATAAGGCTGATGGGCCTTGCACTGGCAGTTATTAAATCTTGTGTTAAGATCTTTTCTTTTTAAACCTTCATTGTAGTCTTAAAGTGCTCGGTGACAATGAGCTTTGCCATCCTAATAAAAAACTAAATTGCTCTTATATAAGCCATTGCTGAGGGTTTGATGTGAAGTCTCTAAAATCCTCCCGAGAACCATTCAGAGGCTCATGCAGTGTAGAACTAGAAGCCATATCCCGAGCTCTTATTTTGAAAGTGTTCAAAAATAAACACATAGCAAAAACTGGTGACCCGAGGTAATTATTTCCTCCTCAGCTCCAAAGAAAAAGGCACATAGGAAACGACATTGTCGCCGCAGTCTTCCAAGAAGAGCCCACACCGTTTGTTCCGGACATGATCGCCTCCAACTTCCTGCACGCCTACGTCCTGGTGCAGGCAGAGAACCCCTGCACAGAGCACACGACATACAAGGTACAAACAGGAAAATACTTCCTCTCCTTCCGTGTGTGCTGTAGTGGGCCGGTGGCCACAGTAACATGTGGCTGTTGCTTGTTTTATGCTGACAGGTGTCTGTTACGGCGAGGGAAGATGTACCTTCATTTGGACCTCCCCTTCCAAACCCAGCCATCTTCAAGAAGGTGAGCGGCAGATGTGATCTCAGTATGAAAAGAAGCGCCACCAAGGCAGCTCGCTGTCTGGGCAGTATTTACTTTTAAGGGAATAATATTATATTTTCTATATATTGACTTTGTTTTCTTTGTTTTTTAAGAGGTTTGAGTGCAGTAAAAATCAGATAAGGGTCACATGGCAGTAGATAATGGATAATAGGTACGATTTGCAAATAACTTGTCATAATGAATTAGAGCTTATTATATTATATATAATATTATACTACAGTATATTTCTAACTAAGCATGTCATTTGTTTTCACTTGAGACAAAGGGAAATGTGAGGTCAGAGGTCAAATGTGGCCACATTATATTTAAAAAATGATATTTAGAATTCCCCATATACTAGAATCATTTACCAAATGTTGCTAATACAAACAAAGGATGTATTTTCCAAATATAAGCACAGTTTTAAAGGTAAAAGTCATTTTATGAATGTTTGACCTTATTTGACCATAAAGAAGAGGTCAAACGGTACTTTCTATATCATTGCAGGACACACAAAAAATAGTTTTAAGGCTTTTTGTCATTTTTTGGTCAATAAATCATTGTAGACCTTGGTGGACTTCAAGGTCTCTACATCCCCAGTTTTTATCAGTTCCTTGAAAACCTTTTGAGCTGTTTACAGACAGAATAACACACCCACACCAAACACTACCAAAAACACACCAGGCAGAGTCAACTTTTTGACCTTGACTCCAATGACTTGTGCTGACGAAAAGCTAAAGTTCACTGAAATGAACTGATATCCTTCGCTGGCAGCCAGTCACTCAATATGAAGAAGAAGAGTAGTGCTTTTGGCAGGAAATGATACGCTGACCTGCAGCACGGATTGCCTTTCAGTGAAAATACACTTTTTAGATTTCCAGCAGAGAGTTGGTTAGGAGATTGATGCCAATCTTAAAGTAGGTAAGAAGCTGTAGACTTCCTGTTCATGGAGAAAATGTCCAAAGGTAATATAATAAGAAAATACAGTCACAGGTATTCAGTATCTCTACAAAGTTATTGCTTAGTGAAGGATGAAAGATTTATTTCAGGATTCTGTCACAAAAGCAAAAGTCCAATGCAGAAAAAAATTAGAGACACTGGTTTCAGCATTCAGTCGATAATAAAGCTGCTCACTGCAGAATAAGAGGATGAAAAGGGGGAATTTGAGGCAGATGGGATTTTTAAATCATTGCTCATGATCACCACAGCACAATGAGCTGAGGCACTGTTGTCTGTATATCGTTAAGGTCACCTTTTCCTTTCCTCATTGTCACCCTCCCCATTCCTTGTTGCTCATCAACTTCCCTCCTCGCCTCTGTCGCTCTCTAGGGCCCAGAGTTTCGAGACTTCCTGCTGACAAAGCTGATCAATGCTGAAAACGCCTGCTACAAATCTGACAAATTCGCCAAACTGGAGGTGACACACGCGCGCACAGCTACACCAAAACACCGCAGCATGCCTTCGTTCCACTCTGCCGATTCATCCCTAATCGTTTTCCCGATGCGTTCCTGCTTGTGTGTGTGTGTGTGTGTGTGTGTGAACCGATTTCAGGGGCGAACACGAGCCGCGCTGCTGGACAATCTCCACGACGAGCTGCACAGACAGAGTCAAAGCGCGCTTGGTCTGGGCCAGGTCGGAGAGGAGGACAAGCTTGAGAACGGGGGACACGGAGGCCTGCTGGAATCCTTCAAGGTGAACATGAGCCTAGACAAAAAGTACATCGTTCAATCCTTTCTCAGCTCTGTGACATTTATTTAATCACCGTCATTACAGCACAAGAGTGCCAGGTTTGCTCGCTGTAGGTCAGCGAAATGTCACAGGTCTGCAAGATGACTTGAGGCGCTAAACCATTGTTATCACAGACGCTCCTGGATTTCTCAGTGCTCGAGAATTTTGACCTTATACTCACAGTGTGTGTGCGTGTGTGTGTGTGTATTCAGTGTGAACATGTGAACATGCAAAACGCTGCGGCGCTAAATCTGTATGAGACTGTGCCTTTCTCTTTATGAATTTCTCTTCTGCTTCCTCTCACCAGCCACCTAAATCTCTCTAGCCCATCACACCGCCATTGCACGTGCTCACTGAAGGCTGGAGTGTCTTTAAAAGGACCGTCTTGAATGTGTGTCTCTGTTTGTCGCCACGAAAATGTGTAACTAATGTAATCATTTGATTCTATCGCTCTTCGCAGGCGTTGTGGACGGCGGCTTTGCAGCTTCTGCAGTCGGTCCCAGGGGGCGCTCTTATTGTTGCTGTCGTGGCGGTTGCTGTGTATTACCTTTCTGTGTCACTGTAAATGCACGTGGGGGAATTATATGATGATAAATAAAGACGATCTCATATGATGTTGTTTGTGTGTGTGTGTGAATTTGAGCTGGTCATAGCTGAGGCGGATAGCAAAGGTGGGAAAAGTATCGACATTTGATTTGAATGTTACCGACCGGAAGTTATTATAAACTCCTTTTACATCAATGAACCAATGATATAAATAATGAGTGTAACACAGTTACAGTACTCTTTCTTCTCTAACTCACTTTTTCTTCTTCTTGGACAACTGCGC
Organism: Haplochromis burtoni; assembly: GCF_018398535.1. NCBI lineage: Eukaryota > Metazoa > Chordata > Actinopteri > Cichliformes > Cichlidae > Haplochromis > Haplochromis burtoni. The sequence goes on from NW_024582631.1 coordinate 316,780, forward strand.
CCTCTTGTGGTCACCTTCTTGACACTGCCTCCCCCCAACTTCATTATTTCACACTGTTTCCATTACTTGCTTCTACTCCTTAACCACCTCCTCTCCCTCATCATGAGCTCATCTCTCTTTTCTTCTGTTTCTCCAGAGAGCCATGCGGGTCAGAAGCCACTCCATGGAGACTATGGTAGGGTCTCACCGTCACAGAAGCCCCGGTGTAGGAGGTGGTGTTCCAGCCAGCCTCAGTGGTGGAGGTCTGCCGCAGAGCACCAGCGAATGCACAAAGAGCACCTTCACTGTGAGTTCACTTCAGCAAGATGTGACTTGAGCTAAAAGCTTTGGTTCTTGTTCATTTACTCATCCATATTTAATGTTGGAGGATTTTTGGGGAACATTTTTAAAGTGCTGCAATACTAAGAGAAGCCAAATTCTTTATTCTGTTATCCGCAGCCTCCTGTACTGTCAGCCAAGTCTCCCCTGAAGAGCCCTGTGAAACGGCGCTCGGGTCTCTTCCCCCGTCTCCACTCCAGCACAGAAACTTCTTCAGACAAACACACGCGTGGGTAGGTTAAATGTCCCTGCATTCAGAAGTTATTACTGTTACAGTCTTTTTAAACAGCTACCTTTTGACTTACGGATTTGCTTTTTGTGTGCAGCGACCAAAAGTTTGCAGAGAGCTGCCTGCTGTCCCAGGACGTGAAATCAGAGACGTCATCCAATCCGAGCTCACCTGAGATCTGTCCCAACAAAGAAAGGTGAGACCCAAGCTGATTTTATCTAAAGAATACTTTAACAATACTGCTTAATGTTTGCTTTTTCACGTCAGTACAAATTTTACTCACGGTTGCTCCTCTGTGTTCTCCTCAACAGGCCATTTGTCAAGCTGAAGGAGTGCGGCGGCGGCAGGCAGAACATTTCTCGTTCTTCTTCCAGCACCAGCAGCTTCAGCAGCACCACGGGAGAAACAGAAGCTCTGGAAGAACTGGAGATGGTGAGCCCAAACTTTTATTCATTCATTTGAAAAGAAGGAACGAACGAAAGAAAATGTGTTGTGCTGTTGAGAGTTACATTTTTAAAGTATAAGAACATTGAAGAGATGGTGCAGAAAGCTGCATCTGGTCTGAAGGAAAAATCGCACAAACTTGGAAGAGTTGGTCGGATTTGTGCAAGATGCATTAGGTGGCAATGGACAAATACAAACATACAGATGGTTGCACCCTCGTGCAGCAAAGAGGATGCATGTTGAAGCACAAGACACAATAAGACAGCTGATCAAGTTGTTTTGCTAAGTCATCTACACAAGGCAGAGGAAGAATAGCAGCCTACGACATCATCTCAAAATAGTATTTCAAGTTTAATCTCGAAATTTTGACTTATTTTTTTTTCTTAATGTGGCCCTAATATTCTGTCGTATCTGTACGGAGTCAGAACCAAAGGTTTGAAGTTGTTGGTGGTGTCAGTGTCGTGGATGAAATAGTCTATAATTACTAAGAACTGCTTCGTAGTAAGCGCATGTCAATTATGATGATTGCAGCTGTACTTGATCGCCTTGTATCAGATAAAACCGCTTCAAGGTGTTATTTTATCTTACCTGAGAAACGCTGTGAGATTGTTCCTCAGTGTTTGGCAGGAGATCAGCTTGCACAGATGATCCCTACGCAGTAGAAACTCTCAGAGAGAGATAGAGACACAGCTTAAATGCCAGAGAAAACTGTTAAAGCAATCGTTAAGTGCCTATGCAGCAGTAAAGTACACCAGCGGGCATCACAAGGGAGAATCTGATAGGCTGGATGGGAAGAAAAACGCAGTCTTTATTAGCTAATAGAGAGACTTGAAGCAGCAGATTAAAACTATTTGTAAAGTTTGTAGGGCTCAGTTCTTGTTTCTTTGTTATTTTACTTTTTTAAGTCCATTAGTTTTTACAACCTTTGGAACTATGTGAATTAGCATTTGTAGAGTCTTTATGCTACATTTAGCTCGTCAGCTAGCATACTAGCTAGCTAGCACACGCACACGCACACATACATACATATATATATATATTTATATATATAGGTATATATTTCAAAACCTTTACCCCTAAAAAACTTCTAGGAGAGCTATTATGCTAATCCACTTTGAAAGCGCTCTGAGTGCTCAGATAGAGTAGAAAAGCGCTATATAAGAACCAGTCCATTTACCATGTTAACCTATGCACTGTCTCTCTAAAGCATTTTTTTCTGCTTTGGTGTGTTCATGATGTCTGCGAGCGTTGTGCTCACCTCAGTTTGTGTTTTTCTTGCGTCTGTGTGGGTTCTCTCCAACTACTCCACCCAAAAGCGTGTAGCTACTGGGGTTAGGTTGATGATTCTAAACTGACTGAAGGTGTGAATTGTTGTCTGTGTTAGCTAGCAAAACTATTTTTAACTATGAAGAATGCAAATTGACTCTAGTAGAATGCGGGAATCAAAATATTGAGTTAGAAATAAACTTAAGACACCGCATCACCTATTTTAATCTAACCCATTTTATGATCATTTCTCCCTCCAAGCCAGCTCTACCCAACTCCTTGCAATGTTTCCCACTTTGCTGAGGGGCAAGTTAAATTCAACTTCAGCAAAATTCTGCTCCCTCATTTCAGAGAACCTCTTTTAGCCCCCCCACCCCCGTACGTCTGTGTCCATATTTAACTTTCATCCTCCCGCTTTCTCTCCTTCCCTCAGGCCAGCCATCCACCCATAGCTTCTTCCTCTGCCTTCAGCCCCGCACTCAACATAGAAAGCCAAGGGTCCTGCACCCCTGTCATCATGTGCCGCAGTCCAACAGGTAAGCCTAAATTCACGAAGCATTTGTGGACTAGCTTTTAGTCCAGTTTGAACAGAATGATACGCCAGAGGTGGATGAGTTCATCTTCTAATGAGCATTTCCTTTGTTTCCTTTCCGTCTCCTCCCTTTTTTTCCTTCCACAGATGGAAAAACTAAGACTTCACCGAGGTCAAACTTGAAGTTCCGCTTTGACAAAATGAGCCACTCATCCACGACTGTAAGTCTGATACTTGAACACTGCCTTGTTAAGGTTTTTCGGTAGGATATTTCCAACTTTTTGAGACAGAAGCTCCATAAAACTTTTAAAGAGAGAAAGTTCGACATTGAAATTAAGATAATTATGGCAGAACGCTGGCAGCGATGCCAAAAAGTCCCCTGGTGTGTGTGTGTCTGTCTGTTTTTTAACACTTTGTCTATCTTATAGACATCTCATTATCTCTGGAACTCTGTAATGTGACTGAAACACTCAAGCTGATGTTGGGTAATAAGCCCGGACTGAAAGACGTGTGCTGAACGCTCTCTCCTCTTTTGTTTTTTTTTGTTCCCTCTTTTCTCTTTCAGTCTGAGTAGCTTTGAGTGGAACGGAAAAACCCCAACCTTGCACAATGAAGGGACAGCGCCTGCTGACAGAGCTGCAAAAAAATAAAACAACGACAACAAAATAAAAAAGTCACAACAACAACCACAAAATCACTGTAGAACTACTTCCCAATGCCAAGGATAACCTGAGAAGGTTACCGAGTCCCCCGCACACTAGAATCTAACTGAAACTACTGTGAGTATATAGGGAGGAGAAGCAGCTGACATTTTGGCTTTTGTTTCTAACCAGTCTTTAGCTACAGATTAGTCGATGCTCGCTGCACCGTTGCTCATCCACCTTTCGTGAGGGTCTTTGGCGTGGCTGTGATACTGTGAGTTCAAGCCGAGCTCGGCTTTTTTTCCTCAAGCGTCTTGTGTGATAGAGAGAAACACGATGACCTCCTAGAAGAATTGTGACACGAGTTTATGGCCGAACTGTTAACCTTTATCTCACTGACTGTTGAGTGCCCAGTGGAGGAAGAAAAAAAGAAATCATTAGCCATCAGGATGTATTTGCCTTCGCCCTTGAACAGACGAAAACTGCGCACAGAAGACTCGCAGTAGCAAGATCTCAGAGGCGCCGCGGCTGGGAGTCTTCTCCACTGTGCTCTCTGAGCTTGTTCTTTGCATAATGTAAATGCTTTTTTCAGAGAACAAGTTTTGATTTCGCCAAGGCTTTTTGTAATCCCGCTAGCTGCTGCATTGTGTCTACTGCACTATAAACGTGACGTGTCTCCTCCTAGGACAGCATTTCTGTATCCGTAGGGGCAACTTCATAGACTTGAACTCAAGAGCAGGGTGGGGGGCGGGGTGGGGAGGGGCACTGCCAACACATTTTGCCACAAGCTTCTTTTAGCCAAAGCTGCGCCTTACAATCTATCACACACATAGAAAAAGCCCTTTTCGCCGCTGACACGTTCTTTCTCAGCCTCCGTCTCGTCTCTGTGCGTCTCACTATGTGAGAGGACGGGGATCTGGTTACAGCACAGTTGTGGGTAGCCGAGCTACACCCACATTTGCTCAAAATAGATGTTGCACTCAGTGAAAACATTTCACCTTCTGATACCTCCCATTGAAACTCGCTAGCTCGGTGTATCGGCGTGTACGTACGGCAGCTCTTTAGGACATCTCCAGGGTTTTTCCCAGGATGTGAGCTGATGAGGATGACTTGAAAAATATGAAGTTCAGGTTATAACAAACCACCTATGAAGTTACAAAAAACACTTTGAATGTAAACTATGAGCCTTTAAAAAAAGGACTTAGCTGTTGCAAAAATATAAGTAAAAACTGCAAAGTTGGTGCTCGCAGGCACAGAAGGACCACGGGTCTAATCTTCAACTGACATTAGCCTGGAAAAGAAGCATAAAAACACACACATTCGCTTCCAGTGTGACCAAAAACAATCAAGCTGGTGTGTGTTAATGTCGGTGTAATCTTACTGTGTAGGGAACAGTTCCTGTAGTTTAGGCTGGCCTAAAAGTGTTAAAGGTTTAATAGCTAGTTTCACCCAAATTGCAAACGCCCTCTGTGATTTACATGTAGGTCACCTTTTAACTTGCCAGGAAGCTGTTCTAACTTGAGTAGTACCTTTCTAATTTATCAGGACTAGAGGCAAGCGTGTTGCCAAACACACGCTGCCCTCGGTCGGTGATTACCTCGAGTAAGGGAAGCAGGGATAGAAATCCTCTGGGGAAGTTCAGATGTCATATAGTTTGTAGCAGGTGTCGCCTAAAAAAAAAAAAGCCCTGCAGCCTTTCCTTTGTTAATACGCTTAAGTTATTAAACTTTTTTTGCATCGATGTCATGTAAAAATTGTTACTGCAGAGTACGCTAATTAATGGTGAAATGATTAAAGGAAATATATTAAGTTAAAAGATGTCTAAACATGTATATGTATATTTGGTTATGTAATGTGCCATTGAGAATTTATTCTAAAATAAAATGTTGTATTTTGTGTCATATTTGTGTTGTTTCAGGTTTTCTGTTGTTTTGTGTTTTTTAATGCAATCTCTCCACACGGGTGCTTTTCTTGTCTATACTTTAATGTGTAATATATTTGAACATGTGAGGGAAGTTTGTTTCACATTTTGTTGAAACTGCAGCACCATCACATTATTCTGACAGCAGTTAATGTGGTCACATTTTTAACAATACAAACCAGAAGATCTGTGAAATCATCTCACAGAGCAGAGTCTGCTTACTGTAGCGCCTCAGGGTGGTACAGCTGGGCGATGCAGTATCTCCTTATTATATGTAACATTACATGAAAGTGATCCTTTTTTAAAGTGGCTCTTTTTCTGGTTCCTACCTAAAGTAGTCCCATACAGTCCTGTGGAAAAGTAAGTCCACACTGTTATTAAATAGCTTCCAAAATAAACTTTAGCAGCTGTTTTTAGTCTCTTACATCCTTTTGGATGAATTGTGGCCCACTCTTCTTTCTTCAGTTCATTGAGGTTTGTTTATGCACAGCTCTCTTAAGATCCCGTCGCAGCATATCAGTCGGGTTGAGGTCTGGACTTTGACCAGGTCGTTGCAACACATCAATTTTTCTCTTTCTCAGCTGTTCTGTTGTAGATTTGCTGCTTTGCTTGGAATTATTGTCCTGCTGCATGACCCAGGTGCAGCACAACTTTAGCTGTCATATCGATGTCCTCACATTTGACTCTACAATATTTTGGTATTCAGGAGAGTTAACGATTGACTTACTGACTCCAAGGTTCCCAGGTCCTGTATCTGCAAAACAAGCCAAAAACATCACCCCTCCACCACCGTGCTTGAGCTAGTATGAGGTGTTTGTGCTGATATGCTGTGTTTGGTCTTTCCTAAACATGGTGCGGTACATTACAGCCAAACAGCTGCACTTTGGTCTCATCTGTCCAAAGAACATTGTTCCAGAAGTCATCAGATTTATTCAGATGCAATTTCATAAACCTAAGTCGTGCTGCTATGTTCTTTTTAGAGAGAATACGTTTTCTTGTCTTAAAACATCCAAAAAAGCCATGCTCATCTGTTTTTGTTCATTTTTATCCACATCTAACCCAGCCCGCTGATTCTGTTATGTAGTTCTTCCCGGCAGCAGCAATTGCTTCTTTAAGAACATTGCTGATGTCTTCCCTCCTTGGCAAAGTGTTCACACACACCTGAATGCTCCAGATCTCCAAACTGCCCAAACCTCGGCTCTCATCGAGGCGTTCACACCTGGTGATCAATTTATCAGATGCATTTGATCAACTGCACCTGGCTGCTACTTACTCTTTTAATTCCTATGGAAGCAGCAAAGGTCTTAGTTTTTCATAGGACTGCACAGAGTCCCGAGAAAACCTTACAGGACTATACATGTGTTTTGGTTTTTGAGAAGGAAGCTGCATCTGTGGTGAGAGGCTCCTGCTCAGTATGACAGTATGGTAGGAGATAATAAGCACAGGCGTTTCGCTCTCTCCTCCTGTCCTGTGTTACTAGCTAGCTGCTGGCTTGTTTCGGTCAGGTGATGTGGCTGGCGGTTGTAATTTGGCAGGAAGAGTAGTTCCTACATGAAACTGCTCAGTACAGGGAGATTCATCTGTAACTAGCACCTCACACCCTCCCCCCACAAAAAAGTCTAGATGGAAAAATAGCAAATATGGGCCAGAGGGAAAAACTTGTGTTTGATTCTGTGGTAAACTGTCACTTTAAAGACTTCACGAAATGCAGAGTATCAAGCTTGTATCAAAGATGCAGTTTGCATCAAAACAAAAACAAAAAAACACGAGAAGTGGCAGCTACCACGTTCAGTGTTTCGTAAAGACATATATATGAAATGATATAACTTTATGATTTAATTCATAAAAATAATGCATAACTCCATTAGTGGTTGTCAAATCTCAGGGATGAGTAGACAGTTGCAGAATGGGCAGGCTGTCTCGTGGCTCCCTGCTGCTTCAGTGCACCTTCTGAAATCACTGCATACATCACCTGTAGCATTGTGAAAAG